>NC_080539.1:162221735-162521735 GCF_028640845.1 Ahaetulla prasina
TGTCATTTCTACTATATACTTTAAATTTTCCAAAATTAATCTGCAGGCTCTCACCGTTATCACTTCACCACTTCCCATCATGTGGGAAAAATGCCCACTTAAAATAGGAACTAAGTGGTTTGGAAATCAATACAACAAAGTATTCTTTATTGGCCCTCACAACTACAGTGAGATGTAGGGTCCTCATCAAAGGACTGCAGAAGTGCCCCAAAGACCAGACTGTTACAACAGTCTTCTGCAAATGACACGTAGGAGTTACAAAAGCAGTATAAATTATAGCATGATCTTTTCTGCGAGAATTTGGGATCTTATAACAAGGGTAATTTTACTATGGGCTGACATGGCACCTCTACATTCTGTTCTTCTAAAGAGACTCTAAGCACGCTCTTTTCTTTTTTTTTTTTTTTTCAGGGTTTATTCTTTTTTTTAAAAATAACTTTTATTAAATATTTTTCAAAAAACAAAGAATCTTTAAACAATAGTTTCTTTCCAACAATTTTGCAACGGTTAAACATTTCCAACTCGTCCATTTTTTCTCCCTCATTTCAATGTATCCTTTATACATACAAGTCTAATATTAATTTATTTACATATATACATATAAATAACGGTGTACACAATTTGATTTCTACAAACTACATTTTTTCTGTTTCCTCTTATTTGTTGTTACATTTCTACACCTATATCTTCCTTATTTGATCTTTCCTTGCCTTTTATCTCTCTCCTCTAGCCATTTGTAGCATGCTCTTTTCTACTAGCACCTTCTAACATAGACATGTTTTTACTGTATCCATATATTGTCTCTATTCAGAACCACCACCTGGTTTTGTCAATCTGTCTTCTTCTCTTCCGGAGTCATCAGACAACTTCACTTTGCCTCTTCTGCCTACTACATACTTCAGCATCATGTGTGTAAAGAGAATATTAGTTTTTTGCAACAACACAGCTCCTATACTTACTCTTCATAGAAAACTGCAGAGATTATGCAAATAATAACAGACTAATGCAGTCTGTTATTAACACAGCTGCTTGCAATTACTGCAAGTTCAAGTCCCACCAGGCCCAAGGTTGACTCAGCCTTCCATCCTTTATATGGTAGGTAAAATGAGGACCCAGATTGTTGGGGGCAATAAAGTTGACTTTGTATATAATATACAAATGGATGAAGACTATTGCTTAACCCAATGTAAGCCACCCTGAGTCTCGGAGAAGGGCGGGATATAAATTCAAATAAACAAAAAACACAAAACAGTCTACTATTGACCTCACCCCATCCCTAAGAGGTCTGTAAGGGGCGTGCATAAGAGCACAAAAGAGCCTACCGTTCCTGTCCTACTGTTTCCTTTCATTATATCAAATTAATACAGTTATTACATACTCATGCTTATATATATGCTCATATATTGTATAGTTATTTCATGCTTATGCTTATGTATACTGTGTGACAAATAAATAAATAAATAAATAAATAAATAAATAAATAAACAAACAAACAAACAAACAAACCATCAACACCAGCAGAAACTAATCTCAGAGGAAGGAGGAGAACCACAACAATATAGTGTCATCCCACTCATGGTACCCTCAACTGATGATATCAAAGGCAGCTGAAAGTTCAAGGAGAATCAGAATGGAAAAAACACCACCATTTCAACCTTTCCATAGGCCATTGGCAAGTATGACCAAAACCATGTCAGTATTGTACTCCAGTTTGAATTCCAACTGGAAAGGGGTTAGATTATCTATTTCTTCCAGGATCATCTAGAACTGGACGTCATATGGAAATTTATCTAATTTGCAAAAAAAAAACAAAAAAAAAAAACAACCAACCACACACACACAAAAAAATTCCTGCTCTGTTAATCAACATTCTGAAAAATCAATGGGAAGGTCTTTTACTCGCCCAGCAGCAATACATTTAATTAGTTATCTGAAATAGCCCAAAACAGCAACTTTCACTTTTTTATTTAGTATGGTTTACATCTCCCACATTTGTGATCCTCACATTGGATCTCATTAATAGTGTGAACTCTAACAGAGGTGTTGAATAAGAATAAATGATACAAATAATAGCAACCTTTTTTAAAGAACAAAATATGAAATGAATTTATAAGTAGGATATGATTTTATAAATAAGTATTTGACAGGGCTGTAGGACCACATGAGAACACAGAGGTCCTTCTATCTTCAGTTTTTACAGTATGTGAGCTGCTCATCAGATGATCTAAGAAAACCCCTTTTTTCTTAGCATCCCTGTTTTTCTACCTGCTCTGACTTCATCCAACCTTTGCTATTGTGGTGATTTTGATCTAATCTCATTTCTGAAGGTTTTTTTTTAGTATTAACTCTTTTGAACTTTAGTGTTGGAGTTGACTCTGAGAATGCCACAGGCAGCTGAGAAAACAAACAAATGGATCATTGAACAAATCAACCTAGAGTTTTCACACAAGGCACAAATAATCAGGCTAAAATTATCTGCTTTCAGATACCTTGTGCAAAAATATAGCTTTCTAATGAAGGCTTTGATGCTAGGAAAGGTGGAAGGAAAGAGAAGAAGAGGATGACCAAAGTGAATGGACTGTAATGGAAATGGGTGCACAGTTAGAAATCCCCAGAACTAGGTTAAGGACAGATCACCATGAAGAAAATCTATCTTTGTGGCTGGTAAGAGTCAATAATGACTTGATGAATCATCATCATCATCATCATCATCATCATCATCATCATCATCATCATCATCATCATCATCTCACAGTCCCAACTTTTGTTCCAGAAAATGATTTTAATTCATGAAATTATCTAAAAGGGAAAGCAGATGAAAGAGAAAACAACTAAATTTGAAGAGATTTGGAGAGGCTTATTAAAAAGGCAGTCATTTCATTTTTTAAAAAAATATGGAAATATGAAGTATAGTCCTCCCCTAAATATTTGCAAGACGATAAGGCTGCTTTTTGCTCTATAATAATGTGCTGTTCAGAAGGAGTACTTACTATCATTTTGATGTTTAGATTAGAATCTTTCCTTGCTATCAAATCTGACTCAATTCCTTTTACTCAGGCTTGAATCAGTTATTTCATTTTGTCCCAATCTTGATGAAAGTGCTGCTCTTTGTTTGTTAGTTGCTACCTCTTGTCCATAGTTCTTCAGGCACTCTGTCTATCAGATCTAATTCCTTAAATCTATTTGTCACCTCTACTGTATATTCATCAGGGATATGATTTAATTCATATCTGAGTGGCCTAGTGCTTTCCCCTACTTTCTTCAATTTAAGCCTAAATTTTGCAACGAGAAGTTCATGATCTGAGCCACAGCTCCTGGCTTGTTTTTACTGACTGTATAGAGCTTCTCCATCTTTGGCTGCAGAGCACATAGTTAATCTGATTTCTGTGTTGACCGTCTAGTGATGTCCATGTAGAGATGTCTCTTGGGTTGTTGGAAAAGAATGTTTGCTAAGACCATAATATTCTCTTGACCAAATTCTATCAGCCTGTGTCCTGCCTTATTTTGTACTCCAAGACCAAACTTGCCTTTATTCTGGTTATCTTTTGACTTCTTACTTTAGCATTCCAATCCCCCATGATGATAAAAAGATCATTTTTGGTTTTCTAGAAGGTGTTGTGGGTCTTCATAGAATCGGTCAACTTCAGCCTCTTCAGCACCAGTGGTTAGGGTATAGATTGGGACTACTGTTATTTTGAATGGTTTGCCTTGGATTCAAACTGAGATCATTCTGTCATTTTGGGGATTGTATCCCAGTACTGCTTTTACTATTCTTTTATTGACTATGAAGGCTACTCCATTTCTTCTGAGGGATTCTTGCCTGCAGTAGTATACCTGACGATCATTTGAATTAAATTCACCCATTCCTGTCCATTTTAGTTCACTAATTTCTAAGATGTCAATGTTCAGTCTTTTCATCTCTTGTCTGACCACATCCAGCTTACCTTGATTCATGGATCTTACATTCCAGGTTCCTATGGACAAAAGATCTTTACAGGATCAGACTTTCCTTTCACCACCAGATACATCCACAGCTGAGCATCCTTTTGGCTTTGGCCCAGTCGCTTCACTCTTTCTGGCACTACCAGTACTAGGCCTCCACTCTTCCTCAGTAGTATATTGGACACCTTCTGACCTGAGGGGCTCATCTTCCAGCATCATATCTTTTTTCCTTTTTGTACTGTCCCTGGGGTTTTCATGGCAAAGATACTGGAGTGGGCTGCCATTTCCTTCTCCAGTGGATCATGTTTTGTCAGAGCTCTCTGCTATGACCTGTCCGTCTTGGGTGGCCCTGCACAGCATAGCTCATAGCTTCATTGAGCTACGCAAACCCCTTCACCAAGACAAGGCAGTGATCCATGAAAGGGGGCTGCTCTTTAGAGAAGCTCAATAAACTCATAAATCAAAGTTCAGTATATGCATTACATTCTACTTAGACAATCATTATTACAGTAATTCATTCTGCTAATTTCCTTGGGGAACAAGATCTTTTGACCCAAAGACATTAATAGATTTGTTTTGGTTTGTTCATTCTCCACCCCATCCCAGGATAACTATTCTTACTACCGACTGAATGTAAATTAATTGAATTTAAAAACCAGTCAGGTTTCTTTCTTCTGGCTTAGTACCTTTCTGGGGAATTTAAATTATGATGGAGCAAATGGTTTTTAAAGAATATTTTCAAATACCTTTTTGAATTATTTAACTTCTAATAAGAAAGTTAGAACATGGTACAGTTTTTCTTCAGTTACTGTGTAAATTCTTCATCCAAGTTAGAAAACCAATAATAGCTCATTGTACCATTTCTAGATTTTTAGACTGCAGCTGTAGAATGGAGGGGATCCAAATTCAAGCTATCCCTTCTATGGATTAATATATAATATGAAGTTTGGGAAATATCATCAACAGAGATAAAAGTTAAAAAAAGAAGTGAACAGTTAAAAAAAGAAGAAATGAATAATTCAGTATCTTGAAGGATGTAGGTATCTTCATATGGACCAAACATAGTGTACAAACAAGCACACACACAAACCTACAGTTTGTTTGTTTTTTTAAAAAAATAAGAATTCTACATTTTCTCTTGGGTTTGCCAATTTCCCCTTTTTAATGCCTGAATATTTTGGGGTCACGGGGTTTTACATAAAACCGAGGAGTCTATGTTCACCTTAGTTCTTCAACTAAAAACTCCCTTTTTTCAACCCTGTAGAGTTGTAATTTGGGATAGAGTCGGGGTGGCTGGATGGAGCTAAGCCTTTATTGGTCAAATTTCCTTCCTGATTCCACATGGAATTCACAGCAGATTTTTAGTAAATAAATTTTAGTAAATAATATTTTTTTTGCACCCTAGGAGAGAGAAACATCTGTGCTACCTAGAATTGAACTCTCAACCTTCTGAGAGGGAGGTGAGCATCTTCACCACTAGGGCACCATGACACCATGTCTTCAGTCAGTAGTAAGAATACCACTGTCTCAACTGCCTCTCCATTATCTTACCTATTTCATGTAACTCCTCATTCAGAGATTTGGGGAAGAGTGATAAAAAAGAGTTGTAGTGGATCCAGTGATGGGTTTCAAATTTTTTTACTACCGGTTCTGTGGGCGTGGCTTGGTGGGCATGGCAGGGGAAGGATACTGTAAATCTCCATTCCCTCCCCAGTCCAGGGGAAGGTGACTGCAAAATCCCCATTTCCTCCCAATCAGCTGGGACTCGGGAGGCAGAAAATAGATGTGGGTGGGGCCAGTCAGAATTTTTACTACCGGTTCTCCGAACTACTCAAAAATTCCGCTACTGGTTCTTCAGAACTGGTCAGAACCTGCTGAAACCCACCTCTGAGTGGATCCCACCTCTGCAGTGGATCCCTTCTCTTGATTTTCTTGCCCTCTTCCTCTCACTGAAACACACGGGATGTCAGGTTGCTTATTTTTGTTCTCTGAGCTATTTTTAGCATTTTAGCATTTAGGTTTTATCGGTTGATAGTTCCATTTTATTATGCATACATATTTTATGCTGTTTCCCAATAAGTCCATTGTTTTGAAGCAGTGTTGGATTTTATTAGTGTGACTTTGTTTTGTTAATATGCTAATACTATGTTTTAAACTGAATTGTGCAATACCTAGTAACATCTATTCTGTGAGGTTTTTATTAAATGTAATAGAATTTAAGAAACACACCAATGAAATGTCGGCTTGGTTGATAAACTGAAAGAAACAAGATGCCTATATGTAGTAAAGAAACAAATGAGCTCCAGGGTTTTTAGACAGCCCTTCTAGGACTTCACAGATCTCTCATATGGAAGAATTCCAATCATGGGTGTCCTGTATGCTCCCATAAAACAGCAACCACAAACAATTTAATTCACAATTATTTAATTGACCTCTCTAAAAGTTGTCTTAATTCTGGGAATGTGAGATAAACATGGAGGCATAATACAAGTGATAGACTGTTATATTCTTTGGGATGGGGCGGAAGCAACTTATGTAGCATCAGTGAAGATGGAAGGAAACATCACCCAAATATTTGCATGTGCCTTTTTAAATGTACCGAGGCAGACGTAGAAATAGTAGCAGTACAGGTAGTTCTTGGATTACAACCACAAATGAGATCAGAATTTCTGTTGTTCAGCGAGCCATGCCCGATTGGCAAGACAATTTTTGGCAGGGTTGTTAAAATGAATCACTGCAGTTGCGCTTACTCTTGTCTTAGAAATCTCCTTTTCTACATGCAAGATAGAAATACATACAGGTAGTTCTTGACCACAACTGAACTAAAAATTGCCATTGTTAAGCAAGGCAATTGTTAAATGATTTGGATTCCATTTTACAACCTTTGTTTTGCCATAGTTGTTAAGAGAATCATTGAGGTTGTTAAGTGACTCAAGTGGTCATGAAGCAAATCCAATCTATTGACCTTGTTCATCAGAAACCAGCTGGGAAGGTCACAAATGGCAATCATATATGACCCTGGAATGCTGCAACCATTATAAATATGAGCTCATTGCCAAATGCCTGAATTTTGATCACATGACTGTGAGGATGTTGCTACGGTCATAAGTAAGAGAATAGTCATAAGTCACTTTTTTCAGTGATGATGTAACTTCAAACAGTCACTAAACGAATGGTTTTAAGTTGAGGACTACCGGTAATTCAAATCCAGAAACAATACACATCAGCATAGTGGTATGCAGAGAAAAACCGTGAATAAAACGACTTGCATGCCTGAATCTGCAGTCCTAAGAACACTGTTCAAATTGATAGACAATTTCAAGGCCCTTATACTATTCTCCGTTCATATCTTCTGAATCTCTAAACAGAAGCAAAACTTCATGCAAAAGATGCGTTCACAGCAAGGCTTGCCCCCTGTCAACCATTCAATGGTTGCATATCTTAAAGTTAAGAGCAAGGCACGGGTAGACTACATTAGATGTCAGGAGCTGTGTCACTGGATTAGGAAAATCTTGTTGGAGGCAGAATAATGCTTCATCTACTGTATGTCATGTCGATTTCTGAAGTTAGGAAGTATGAATATATTAAGGATGGTGCTTGGTTTGGACCCTAGTTTATTGAGCTTTTTAACTCTGAACCTTAGAAGATTGAGGTGGGGAAAGAGGCTGGATTGTGCTCTTAATATTTATGGTAGGCTGTTTCCTTCATTTTCCCCTGAACTCCAAGCTGGAGGCTACATCTCATTATATGTCATCTGTTGCTTCATTTAATGAATCTATTTTGCCCTTTAATTTTTAAGAGGGACCACCTTCTCATTTACAGATGGAGAATGGCCATCAATTAGTGCTAATACTACTTCAGTTGTATTATTAATGTTATTTCTCTCACATTCAATATGTCAGTTGGAGACCTATTTATCCCTGATTTGTACCAGCTCTGAGACTGTATCAAAAAACATTTTTTCCATCAAAAAATGACTGCAACATGCAGATTTATACGCACAATCTCCTACATAAACACAGTTTCATTAAGCAAAAAAAAAAAATTAGAATGCTCAGCCAAATGACTAAGCAAAACTACTCATTTATTTTTCAGGAAACATGGCTTTCCTCAGCTGACATAAATCAATCCATTTTGGATTAACAGTTAAAGATCACTTACATTCAGCGTTATTCTCCTTTTAGGTAATTACAATACCTATGGTTTTATAATAATAATAACAGAGTTGGAAGGAACCTTGGAGGCCTTCTAGCAGGGGTGAAATGCTCCCGGATCGGACCAGCTCACGCGATCCGGTAGTGATGGCGGCTGCTGGTTTGGAGGAAAGCTAGCAAAAATCCCTGGCCCCACCCCCCCTGCTTCTGCTGAGCCACACCATCAGCAGAGGGTGTTTTTTTTTACTTTTAAAAGCTGGTTTTGCTTCAGCCGAAACATGCCTTTAAAAGTAAAAAACCCTTTGAGGATCCCGCCCCTCAGCTGAGATCGGCAGAGACTTTAAACTTTTTTTTTAAAAAAATTAAAGTCTCCTCTGGTGATCTCACCTGAGTTCCTCATCAGCAGAACCTTACTTGTACTCTTACTTGTAGAAAACATGTTTTCTACAAGTAAGAGTAGAGATTCTAAGGCACTTACCTGATTACTGATGAATGCATGGCTCTTTTTCCAGCCCGAAAGCAGTTTCACTTTCAGCCAGACAGAATCAATTGCTTAGCTAATCTATTTCCTCGGTGATCAACTGGCTGGCTTTGCTGGCTGAGGAACTCTGGGATTTGAAGTCCACAATAAAATAAAATAAAATAATAAAATAAAATATTTGTGCAGCTTTCTGAGATTTGGTGTGTTTCTGTAGTGCTTCACTCTAACTACACAAACATACAAAATCTTAGAAAGCTGGGTGTGTCATTTTGTGTGTGTGTGTGTGTGTGTGTGTGTGTGTGTGTGAGTTGTGTGTGTGTAAAGTGTGAAAGTTGGTTTTTGGTACCTCTTATTGTTTTTTATACTTTGTTTATTATTTTTATTATTTATTGTTATTGGCCACGCCCACCCAGTCATCTGACCACCAAGCCATGCCCACCAATTAAGCCACGCCCACAGAACCGGTAGGGAAAATTTTTAGATTTCACCCCTGCCTTCTAGTCCAACCTCCTGCCCAGGCAGGAAACCCTACACCATCTCAGTCAGATGGTTATCCAACATTTTCTTAAAAATTTCCAGTGTTGGAGCATTCACAACTTCTGCAGGCAAGTTGTTCCACTTATTAATTGTTCTAACTGTCAGGAAATTTCTCCTTAGTTCTAAGTTGCTTCTCTCCTTGATTAGTTTCCATCCATTGCTTCTTCTTCTACCCTCAGGTGCTTTGGAGAATAGTTTGACTCCCTCTTCTTTGTGGCAACCCCTGAGATATTGGAACACTGCTATCATGTCTCCCCTAGTCCTTCTTTTTATTAAACTAGACATACCCAGTTCCTGCAACCGTTCTTCATATGTTTTAGCCTCCAGTCCCCTAATCATCTTTGTTGCTCTTCTCTGCACTCTTTCTAGAGTCTCAGCATCTTTTTTACATCGTGGTGACCAAAACTGAATGCAGTATTCAAAGTGTGCCCTTACCAAGGCATTATAAAGTGGTATTAACACTTCACGTGATCTTGATTCTCTCTCTCTGTTTATGCAGCCCAGAACTGTGTTGGCTTTTTTAGCAGCTGCTGCACACTGCTGGCTCATATCTAAATGGTTGTCCACTAGGACTCCAAGATCCCTCTTACAGGTACTACTATTGAGCAAGGTACCACGTATACGATACCTGTGCATATTTTTTTTGCCTAAATGTAGAACCTTACTTTTTTCACTGTTGAATTTCATTTTGTTAGATAGCACCCAATGTTCAAGTCTGTCAAGATCCTTCTGTAACTTGAGCCTATCTTCTGGAGTGTTGGCTATTCCTGCCAGCTTGGTGTCATCTGCAAATTTGATGAGTTCTCCATCTATCCCCTTGTCCAAGTCATTGATGAAGATGTTGAAAAGTACTGGGCCTAAAACAGAGCCTTGGGGTACTCCACTGCATACATCCCTCCATGTGGATGTAGTTCCATTAAGGACTACATGTTGAGTGCAGTTGGTCAGCCAGTTACGAATCCATCTGGTGGTGGTGCTGTCTAACCCACATTTTTCTACTTTATCTAGTAGTAGGTTATGGGCTACTTTATCAAATGCTTTACTGAAGTCCAAGTAAATTATATCGACAGCATTCCTCTGATCTATTAATTTTGTCACTTTGTCAAAGAATGCAATAAGATTAGTCAATAAGTTTGGCCCAACATTCCCCAAGTTGGCATTTTCTGAATGGGTTGTGACTACCATTCATAGATTTTCTACGACTGATCCAATGCATTTAGAGGATTCCAGTTTTGGTCTCACTAATTATATAATCAGAATAGATTTAATATGATTAATAAAAAAAATAGTTGCCCAATAATTCTCATTGCTGAGAAATGTAGCCACTAGGTGTTTTTTTTTCCCATTGATGTGTTTAAACAGTTTAGAAAAACTTCATAAATATAAGCTTGAAGGCAGTGGTGAAATCCATTTTTTTTACTACCAGTTCTGTGGGCATGGCTTGGTGGGCGTGGTGTGGTGTGGCTTGGTGGGTGTGGCAGGGGAAGGATCCTGCAAAATCTCCATTCTCATCCCACTCTGGGGTCAGCCAGAGGTGGTATTTGCAGGTTCTCCGAATTGCTCAAAATTTCCACTACCGGTTTTCCAGAACCTTGTCAGAACCTGCTGGATTTCACCCCTGCTTGAAGGACTCGGAGTTAATTATCATTAGAACTATATAGAATCAGGTCATTCTCTTTTTTTAACAACTATTAATTGTAACACTATAGACATGAAAATTATTATGTTTCTCATTAAGAGCAGCAGTGATGGAAAATGAAAATTTGCTTCCCCCCTCCAGTTCCATCATCAACTGATTAGGAGAAGATTCATATTGATGAACAGAATTTGTATATCAAAGTTATGTTTACAGACGATGCCCACTTAGCCTTCCTAGTGTAAAATAATATTTGGAAAATAGTTACGTATCCTTTTAAAAAAATAATAAATAAAATTAAATGGCAGAAATGGGCTGCTTAATTTTTGCAGTGCAAAAGCAAGCAAGTTTGGGATGTGGGGCTCTGTATGAGAAAAAGTACACGCTTCAAACTTGAAAGTCTAAAAAAATAAGAAAATCCTGGAATAAACTTTCAGATTCTATGACTCCTATTTTTCCCTAAGAAGGAATGTAGAAATGTAGCAAAAATTCCTAAGGCCAAATTATATGCTTTTTCTATATACTGATAACAAGTTTTTGGAACGGGACTGCACGTCTTTTAAAAAAAAACATGCTGGTTGGTTGCTTGGATGGATGGTCCATTCATTCATTCATCCATCCATCCATCCATCCATCCATCCATCCATCCATCCATCCATCCATCCATCCATCCATCCATCTATTTATTTATTTATTTATTTATTTATTTATTTATTTATTTATTTATTTATTTATTTATTTATTTATTTATTTATTTATTTGATTTATATATCCATCCATCATCAACTGATTAGAGAAGATTCATATTGATGAACAGAATTTGTATATCAAAGTTATGTTTACAGACAATGCCCACTTAGCCTTCCTAGTGTAAAATAATATTTGGAAAATAGTTACGTATCCTTTTAAAAATAATAAATAAAATTAAATGGCAGAAATGGCTGCTTAATTTTGCAGTGCAAAAGCAAGCAAGTTTGGGATGTGGGGCTCTGTATGAGAAAAGTACACGCTTCAAACTTGAAAGTCTAAAAATAAGAAAATCCTGGAATAAACTTTCAGATTCTATGACTCCTATTTTTCCCTAAGAAGGAATGTAGAAATGTAGCCACTAGGTGTTTTTTTCCATTGAAAGTTTTTTCCATTGAAAGTTTTTTCCATTGAAAGTTTTTTCCATTGAAAGTTTTTTCCATTGAAAGTTTTTTCCATTGAAAGTTTTTTCCATTGAAAGTTTTTTCCATTGATGTGCTTAAACAGTTTAGAAAACTTCATAAATATAAGCTTGAAGGCAGTGGTGAAATCCATTTTTTACTACCAGTTCTGTGGGCGTGCACGGGTCGGTGGGAGGCGTGTGGTAGCAGCAGGCGGTCACGTAAGTACCCAGGTCCTAAGCCATGGAGCGCTTTAAAGGTCGTAACCAACACCTTAAAGTGCACTCGGAAGGCCACAGGCCTGATTTATATATCCTTATATAGATATATCCTTATATTTATTTATATATAAGGATATATCCTTATATAGCCAAGTGACTCTGCATGGCTTTCAAAGTTTAAAACACAGAAAACTCACCACTTATACAGTAGTGGCCAAAATTGTGGAAACCTTTTTGTGAAAGTGTATTTTTAAGGTTTGATAGCTAATAATACCACTTTTCTTTAAACTGTAACTGCTATTCTAATAGCAAATCCTTCATAAATGTTATTGCATTACATTCTTGATTAAATTATCTTTCCATTGAAAGTTTTGGCGAAAAAGGCTTTAAGAATTGTAAACTTAATCTTGTGTAGCTTGTTCTCCAGAAAGATTACACTACTAACCAGAGCATACAAAATATTTGCTAGACCAATTCTCGAATACAGCTCGCCTGTCTGGAACCCACACCTCATTTCAGACATTAATACAATTGAGCGTGTCCAGAAATATTTTACAAGAAGAGTCCTCCATTCCTCTGATCACAACAGAATACCTTATGCCACCAGACTTGAAATCCTGGGTTTAGAAAATTTAGAACTCTGCCGCCTTCGACATGACCTGAGTTTAACTCATAGAATCATCTGCTACAATGTCCTTCCTGCTGAAGACTACTTCAGCTTCAATTACAACAATACATGAGCACACAATAGATTTAAACTTAAAGTGAACAGCTCCAACCTTAATTGCAGAAAATACGACTACAGTAACAGAGTTATTAATGCCTGGAATGCACTACCTGACTCCGTGGTCTCTTCCCAAAATCCCAAAATCTTTAACCAAAGACTGTCTACTATTTACCTCACCCCATTCCTAAGAGGTCTGTAAGGGGCATGTATAAGAGCACCAGCATGCCTACCATTCCTGTCCTAATGTTCCCTTTGATTGTATCCAATTCGTATAGTTATTTCATGCTTATACTTACATATATTGTTGTGTTTGACAAACAAACAAATAAATAAAATTAAATGGCAGAAATGGGCTGCTTAATTTTTGCAGTGCAAAAGCAAGCAAGTTTGGGATGTGGGGCTCTGTATGAGAAAAAGTACACGCTTCAAACTTGAAAGTCTAAAAAAATAAGAAAATCCTGGAATAAACTTTCAGATTCTATGACTCCTATTTTTCCCTAAGAAGGAATGTAGAAATGTAGCAAAAATTCCTAAGGCCAAATTATATGCTTTTTCTATATACTGATAACAAGTTTTTGGAATGGGACTGCACCTCTTTTAAAAATAATAATAAAACACACTTTTCCCAAAGGTTTCCACAATTTTGGCCACTACTGTAACTGCTATTCTAATAGCAAATCCTTCATAAATGTTATTGCATTACATTCTTGATTAAATTATCTTTCCATTGAAAGTTTTTTCCATTGAAAGTTTTTTCCATTGAAAGTTTTTTCCATTGAAAGTTTTTTCCATTGATGTGTTAAACAGTTTAGAAAAACTTCATAAATATAAGCTTGAAGGCAGTGGTGAAATCCATTTTTTTACTACCAGTTCTGTGGGCGTGCACGGGTCGGTGGGAGGCGTGTGGTAGCAGCAGGCGGTCACGTAAGTACCCAGGTCCTAAGCCATGGAGCGCTTTAAAGGTCGTAACCAACACCTTAAAGTGCACTCGGAAGGCCACAGGCCTGATTTATATATCCTTATATAGATATATCCTTATATTTATTTATATATAAGAATATATCCTTATATAGCCAAGTGACTCTGCATGGCTTTCAAAGTTTAAAACACAGAAAATTCACCACTTATACAGTAGTGGCCAAAATTGTGGAAACCTTTTTGGGAAAGTGTATTTTTAAGGTTTGATAGCTAATAATACCACTTTTTCTTTGAAGTTTCAAGATAATCATATTCCACTGCTGGAAATGGCCTGGGAATAGCCCAGACCTTAACCCAATGGAAAATCTATGGAGCTGACTAAAGAAACTTGTTAGTCAGAAGCGACTCAGCAATAAAACCCAGTTTTATTGGGTTTCCGCCGTGAACTGAAGACATACCTTTTTATTCGCGCGGGGCTGGCTTAAATTTTAAATTTTAAATTTTAAATTATATAAATTTTATCGATTTTAAATTTTCTACTAATTTTAAACGGGGTTTGGTTTTATAAATTTTAAAGTTCTAGGCTAATTATAATAAGTTTTTTAACTTGCATTTTAAATTGTATACTTTGGTGTTTGTATTTTATTGTTGCCTGTACACCGCCCTGAGTCCTTCGGGAGAAGGGCGGTATAAAAATCAAATAAATAATAAAATAATAATAATAATAAAAGTTAATAGAAGCAATCATTCAATCTTGGTTTCACATTATAACAGCTGCAGAACTAAAAGACTTGGTTGACTCCATGGGAAGACGTTGTAAGGCCATAATTCATGCTAAAGGTTACCCAACTATTAACTGACATGGTAATAATTTTTCCATATCTCATTTTTTCTATGGTGATAATTTTTGTAAACCAAATTTTTCTGTGTTTCACTTTTCTTTATACTGTAACTGCTATTCTAATAGCAAATCCTTCATAAATGTTATTGCATTACATTCTTGATTAAATTATCTTTCCATTGAAAGTTTTTTTCCATTGAAAGTTTTGGCGAAAAAGGCTTTAAGAATTGTAAACTTAATCTTGTGTAGCTTGTTCTCCAGAAAGATTACACTACTAACCAGAGCATACAAAATATTTGCTAGACCAATTCTCGAATGCAGCTCGCCTGTCTGGAACCCACACCTCATTTCAGACATTAATACAATTGAGCGTGTCCAGAAATATTTTACAAGAAGAGTCCTCCATTCCTCTGATCACAACAAAATACCTTATGCCACCAGACTTGAAATCCTGGGTTTAGAAAATTTAGAACTCTGCCGCCTTCGACATGACCTGAGTTTAACTCATAGAATCATCTGCTACAATGTCCTTCCTGCTGAAGACTACTTCAGCTTCAATTACAACAATACATGAGCACACAATAGATTTAAACTTAAAGTGAACCGCTCCAACCTTGATTGCAGAAAATACGACTACAGTAACAGAGTTATTAATGCCTGGAATGCACTACCTGACTCCGTGGTCTCTTCCCAAAATCCCAAAATCTTTAACCAAAGACTGTCTACTATTTACCTCACCCCATTTCTAAGAGGTCTGTAAGGGGCATGTATAAGAGCACCAGCATGCCTACCGTTCCTGTCCTAATGTTCCCTTTGATTGTATCCAATTCGTATAGTTATTTCATGCTTATACTTACATATATTGTTGTGTTTGACAAACAAACAAATAAATAATAATAATAATAATAATAATAATAATAATAATAATAATAATAATAATAATAATAATAATAATAAAAGTTAATAGAAGCAATCATTCAATCTTGGTTTCACATTATAACAGCTGCAGAACTAAAAGACTTGGTTGACTCCATGGGAAGACGTTGTAAGGCCATAATTCATGCTAAAGGTTACCCAACTATTAACTGACATGGTAATAATTTTTCCATATCTCATTTTTTCTATGGTGATAATTTTTGTAAACCAAATTTTTCTGTGTTTCACTTTTCTTTAAACTGTAACTGCTATTCTAATAGCAAATCCTTCATAAATGTTATTGCATTACATTCTTGATTAAATTATCTTTCCATTGAAAGTTTTTTTCCATTGAAAGTTTTGGCGAAAAAGGCTTTAAGAATTGTAAACTTAATCTTGTGTAGCTTGTTCTCCAGAAAGATTACACTACTAACCAGAGCATACAAAATATTTGCTAGACCAATTCTCGAATACAGCTCGCCTGTCTGGAACCCACACCTCATTTCAGACATTAATACAATTGAGCGTGTCCAGAAATATTTTACAAGAAGAGTCCTCCATTCCTCTGATCACAACAGAATACCTTATGCCACCAGACTTGAAATCCTGGGTTTAGAAAATTTAGAACTCTGCCGCCTTCGACATGACCTGAGTTTAACTCATAGAATCATCTGCTACAATGTCCTTCCTGCTGAAGACTACTTCAGCTTCAATTACAACAATACATGAGCACACAATAGATTTAAACTTAAAGTGAACAGCTCCAACCTTAATTGCAGAAAATACGACTACAGTAACAGAGTTATTAATGCCTGGAATGCACTACCTGACTCCGTGGTCTCTTCCCAAAATCCCAAAATCTTTAACCAAAGACTGTCTACTATTTACCTCACCCCATTCCTAAGAGGTCTGTAAGGGGCATGTATAAGAGCACCAGCATGCCTACCATTCCTGTCCTAATGTTCCCTTTGATTGTATCCAATTCGTATAGTTATTTCATGCTTATACTTACATATATTGTTGTGTTTGACAAACAAACAAACAAACAAATAAAATACACTTTTCCCAAAAGGTTTCCACAATTTTGGCCACTACTGTAACTCTCCGTGCCCAAGAATCGGTAATAATCTGAAAACCCAAAGTAACAACAGAGTCCTTCTGTCCATCTATCCCAAACACCAGGAAAATAGCCAGACCTTTTATGCCTAGCAAACAGGGTTGGAGCTATACAAAGCTCTGGAAAGATATCGTTCCATAGACTGTTCATTGCTATTGAGAAGGCACAACTCTGAGATGGCATTGTTTGAAAGAAGGGACCTGGAGAATTCCTTCTGGGAGAAAGGCAGTCACACATAGGTTCACACTCTGCAGTTTTGGAGTGGCAGATGGTAGCCACTTTTGCACAATTGCCTGAGCCAGCTGGATGCTAAGATATATGATTCACAGCTTGGTTACATCCTGCCCTTTCTGTTGTAGCACTATATGAAAAATTACAACTGGTATAAAATACAGAAGCCAGCTACAATCAAGAGCAAGATATATACAATTCTTTACTTAAAGAGCTTCACTGATTGCTACTTGCTTAATAGGAGCAACATAAGGGATTAGTTGGGACCTTTAAGCTCTAAATGCTCTAAGGCTGATTTTCTAATGAACCACCTTTCTCAACAGAAACTTGAACTGTTGTTAAGATCTGCAGTAGAGAAGTCCCTGGATTTTACTCTTCTGGTTGTTGCCTTTGGTGCTCATCTCCATTTCAAAGTCATTGAGCCAGCACTGTCTGAAGACATTTCTGTAATCATTTGGCCAGCATGATGTCACGGAGCACGGTTACCCTCCCACTGAAGTGGTACCTATTTATCTACTTGCATTTGCATGTTTTCTAACTGCTGGGTTGGCAGGAACTGGAGAGAGGATGGCAGCTCACCCCATTGCATGATGCTTGGGTCTCAAACCTAGGCTGCCAGCTTTCTAGATGACAAACGCAGCATCCTAACTGCTGAGACATTGTGCCACCATTGCAGGAGAGACCCTTTTGAAAATGCTTTGTTGTAAAAGTTGTATCTTTTCAGGAGAAGGTTACTTCTTACTTGAATCCGAGTTGATACAGCATACAAAAGAGCTTGGTTTGCTTGCACAGCATTTAGTAAATCTGTAAAGACACTTCCTTTTAAATTGTTGATTTAGCATCAATTTTAATGTTAGGGATGGTTTATGTTTCCACCTTTATCGAATCCATTTTTAAAATTGAAGTTTGAGAGCTGCCTCGACTATTTCCGGGTGTGAGAAAAATAAACAAAACTTCAATAAGACTTACAAACCTGTTCCTCGTCCAGTTTCATTTCTGTTGCACGTAAAGGATGTTTTCTTGACACAAGTGTGCAAGTTTTTCACAGAGGTACTAGATGGTGAACATTAACTGAGAGACAAGCACTGGCAAACTTAGTCCTTTCACAAGATTCCTGATCTTTCTTAGCCTCTTTGTCCCTTTCAGAGACTGAAGTAGGAATAGGAATACACTTAGACTTATATACTGCTTCACAGTGAGGGCTTTTATAGCCCTCTCTAAGCATTTTATAAAGTCAGCATATTGCCCCTAACAATCTGGGTCCTCATTTTACCCACATCGGAAGGATGGAAGGATGAGTCAGCCTTGAACCTGGTGATATTTGAACTGCCAAATTGCAAGGAGGCAGCAGGCAGAAGAAGTAGGCATGCTTGTGTATGTGTTGTCCTGTTCTTTCATTGCATTAGATCCTAGACTTATGCATTACTTTGGAAATAGTTCTGGTAAGGTGCTAGGAACCATGGGTATCCATAAAGGGGAACAAGGGTGTGCAAAAAAGACCCGTGCACACTCATTCTGTGACTTACCGTACATATTTGCATGTGTCGTGTCTCACTCCCACTCCGACGAACGAATCAAGGTAACAAACTTGGTAATGAAACCTCTGCAGCTTGCCAAGTTCCTTCGAGGTTTATCAGGGCAGGCAGGAGTCCAAGTTGTGACTTCAGTGATAGAGTCTGATATCAGCAAACTAGATAAGACTTCGCTTGACTCAAGGTTGGAATGTCAAAAGCAGGTCCTTTATATAGGCTGTGGGGTGTGGCTCCATGACTCAGCATTTATCTAGGCCTGCCCCACCCTTCCTTCTGCTGGCGTCACCTCTCAGATCTCTGGAAGTGAGGGTCCACCCACTATAAATTGTCTTCAGCTGGATCTGCTGTCAGCGTCTGGGAAAGGGAGGGGTCAGAGGGAGTAGGCCCGGGTAATTCCACCACCTGGCTGGCTTCTTGCTCTGAAGGCTGAGTCAAAGGAACACACGCTGTATGAGTGAGGTTTATTGGGCTTCTCCTTTCACTCCTTGAATCCTCTCTGGGCATGGGGCCAGGGCCGGGGGCTGGAGTCATGACAGGTCTTTCATCTTCATTATCAGACTCGGAGTCTGATAAAAGGCCCGGTTGGAGACGGGAGGGGCCCGGCTGAGGAGAGGAGGGAAGAGGAGTCACAAGAGCATGTTTGTTAAGACTCAAGCTTGGAATGGACAGGTAGTCCTCAACTTACAATAGTTTGTTTACTGACCATTCGAAGTTACAACGACACTGAAAAAAGTGACTTATGACCATTGTTTACACTTGCAAACATTGCAGTGTCCCCTTGGTTACATGTCCAAAATCCAGAGGCTTGGCAACTGACTCACATTTATGACCGTTGTAGGGTCCCAGGGTCATGTGATCCCCTTTTGTGACTTTCTGACAAGCAAAGTCAATGGGGAAGCCAGATTTACTTAACAACAATGTTACTAACTTAACAACTGCTGTGATTCACTTAACATCTGTGGCAAAAAAGGTTGTAAAATGGCCCAAAATTTACTTAAACAATGTTTCACTCAGCAACATACATTTTGGGCTCAATTGTGGTCGTACATCGAGGACTAATTGTAATTGAATGATAACATCACTGCACATGTCATAATTTGGATGACTTTATGATGTGCTAAGGATGCTACTGATCCAAACCGTCTTTTCCGAATTGAATCTAAAGCAACCGACAGCCTTATTCTGTTAGCTCAAGAAACACACAGCTTCCTTTGCCTCTCAGAAGTCAATTAAATGTCAGAAGAAACTCCTGCTTATGGGCATGTTTACACAGGGACACTGCAAAAATAATGAATAATGTATATAAAAGAAAATAATAGAAAAATATTTTTATGCAGCCTTTCAACAATAACAAAAACTCACAAGCATGGCCAGCGGAGATGTAAAGCACTGTGCAAGTTAGGCAGCCAAACAGAAGCTTTTCTCAAAACCGAGAGATAATTTTGGAAAGTAGCTAGAAAGCCATATTGCAAGCAGTATTTACCTCTGTAAATGTCTGCTCATCCACTTGGCCTGTCTCTTAATGTGATCAGTTGGCTCATCCTAATGTTGCTAATATTAGTTAATTATATTAGCAACTAATATTGCTCAGGATTTTATAGGATTAGCTAGCATATCTCCTTTGGTAAATATGGAGGGCCTCCCATGCTGAGAAGAAATGTCTCTGGGAAGACATATTAGAACTCTGGAAATAATTATACTCTGATGGTTCTATCACAGACTTCCCCAATGCAGCTCCATTTGCGTCAGTGGTGCGCATGCATACCCGCCCTTCACACAAATGGAGCACATGCGCACAAGGTCTCCTGGTGCTTGGGCAAGTGGGATTGCTCTCGTATTTGCCCGTTTCCATAGGCTGGTTGCGAATAGCGGCCCAGAGGTTGGGGACTCTTGCTCTATCCTATCATGGCAATGCATATCATAAAGCAACTCATTAAAGATGGAGGAAATTGAAGCCCTGTGGGATCATGGATGCAAATCTGTCCTTGGAGCTGGCCAAACTAACTTAGCTTGAAATGACCAACTGGATGCTATACAATTTTTCTGTTCATTTTCTGAGCAATCTGTTTACTCTTGGCTATTGAGTCAATAGTACTACCTTGGAGACTTGAAGTATTGATTTAACATATTGACTGGAAGTAAACAAAAAGAATGTAGATATTTCTTTTTTTAACCTAGTGGCCATGGCTCTGAATTTTTTGATTGCATAAGACATCTATCTCTCATCTAATCTATTTTATATCTGTCATCAATCTATTTGTCTACCTATCTCTATCATATATCTCTCATCTATCTATCTATCTATCTATCTATCTATCTATCTATCTATCTATCTATCTATCTATCTATCTATCTATCTATCTATCTATCTAGCTAGCTAGCTAGCTAGCTAGCTAGCTAGCTAGCTAGCTAGCTAGCTAGCTAGCTATCTAGCTATCTAGCTATCTATCATCTGTCTCTATCTCTTCAAATTCATAGGGATTTACAAACTCGGGAATCTATTCAAATTCATAGGGATTCAATGAAGAATTCATATAATAAATTCATAACCAGTTAGATAATTGGTATGGGTAACCAAAGTTTTATAATCCATTTGATATGGAGGTAAAATTGAGCAGTGACAAGACTTTATTATCAGTTTTGGTCCATGTTCATCTATGTATTAGCCTTAAAAAATTACAGCTACCCACTTAAAGATATAGTGGAAGTTTCATTGCTTTTTAATATTATAACTTAAGGACAGCCAATGAATTTGAATGACAGGAAGTCAAGAATGGATTACTCTCAAAAATGTCATGGGATAGTCATCAACTTAGATGGCTTTAAACTGAGGTCAAACAAATTTAAGAAGCTCTTGCCGATTACCAGTCACACTGGGTATATAATTTATTGTTTTGAATGCATATTGCATTTTTTATAAATGGTGCCAATATTTTTTTAAATAGGATTATCACCATCATCACCATTATAATTATCACTTTGAACAGAGGCAGTATGGCAAGGTGGCTAAGATTACTAGGAAGTTAGTAGTGTTATAGTTAGTTACTAGTCAGTAGGAACAGAAAAACCCAGAATTTAGTCCTTCCTTAAGCATGGAAGTTGGCTGGGTGGCCTTGGGCAACTCATTCCCTCTCAGCACTATGATAGATAGATAGATAGATAGATAGATAGATAGATAGATAGATAGATAGATAGATAGATAGATAGATAGATAGATAGATAGATAGATAGATAGATAGATAGATAGATAGATAGATAGATAGATAGATAGATATGGATGGATAGAAGATAGATGATAGATAGATGATAGACAGACAGACAGACTCACTCTGCAATAAGGCAGTTGAAAAACAAACACTCTCATTGCATCATATACTGATGGTTTTGCTATATGAGCTATAGAGAGCACAGTGGGAATGAACAGATACTGCAACCATGGTTTACAAAGGCAGTTGGGATAAGAAACACTTATAGGAGCAGGGGAGAATCAGAGAGTCAATTTAAGGGTTTATTCTCATACAGCAATACTATACTCTCTGTCTGTCAAATTGGGTAAGAGATGTTCCAAACCACCAGGGTCAGTTTACTTCCTAATTCTGTGAATTAGAATCATATCCATTATTAATTTTGCAAGAAAACTAGCTGCCCTGAAAACATTATTGAATCTAGATATAAATGTAACCTGTTTCCCCAACAATAAGACCTATCCTGAAAATAAGCCCTAGTATGTTTTTTACATGTGCACTTAATATAAGCCCTACCCACCTCAAAAAAAATAAGCCCTATTTAAGCATCTGTGCAGCCAGCCACCTGCCCATTCTGTCTGGTTGCTCACAGTGCCACTGACATAAGGTGAGGTGAGCTGGGGTGGAGCTGCCACATGCACCCCACACTGGCTTACCTCAGGACTCCCACAGCCAGGCCATCCACACCCCGACAACTGCCTCATGGCCATGGCACCAATGTGTCGCTTGGCCTCTTGCTCCATTGCAGCCGTGAGCAAGCAGAAGAAATAGGCCAGCAGCCATGTGGGGTTCTGTTGGACAGGGATGGCGGAGCTGCCACCACAAGGCATGACAAGTGCTGGGGCATGGGATGCCTGGCTGTGGGGGCCCTGAGGTAAGATGGTGCAGGGTGCATGGGACAGTTCCACCCCCTGCCCCATGGTGGTGGCACTGGCACACCATGCAGGCTCCTGCCCCACCGTGAGCAAGCAGAAGAAGTGGGACTCCCATACATGGGGGAAAAAATAAGACATCCCCTGATAATAAGCCCTAGGGCTTATTTCAGAGGCCAAAAGATAATAAGACTGGGTCTTATTGTCTTTTGGGCTCTGAAATAAGCACAGACTTAAAATAAGACTGGGTCTTATTTTTGGTGAAACACAGTAGATATAAATGTAGATGTAGATGATATAGATATAGATGTAGATAATGTAGATGATATAGATAGATCTTGATCTAGATCAGGTGTGTCAAACTCGCATCATCACGGAGTCATCATGTGACGTATCACAACTTTTCTCCCTTCCCTTTCCTAAACCAGGCGTGGGCGTGGCCAGTGCGTGATGCATCCGGCTCATGGGCCGTGAGTTTGACACCCCTGAGATAGATATAGATACCTTTCTGACTCCATAGATGGACAGCAGCAATGGTGGCAGCAATAGTGACAAGGGGGAGGGGATGATTTCTCACATGCAACCTAACTCTTGCACTTGCGCAAATGGAAGTTTGCAGACTTGCCCAAAGCTTGCACGGCTCGGTTCTCAATGGGCTGTGGACCAATACAGTCCACAGTCCAGGGATTGGGGAACCCTTGATATACAGGGTCAATCCTACCTATTAAATGTCATGGGATAGTCATCAACTTAGATGGCTTTAAACTGAGGTCAAACAAATTTAAGAAGCTCTTACTGATTACCAGTCACACTGGGTATATAATTTATTGTTTTGAATGCATATTGCATTTTTTATAAATGGTGCCAATATTTTTTTAAATAGGATTATCACCATCATCACCATTATAATTATCACTTTGAACAGAGGCAGTATGGCAAGGTGGCTAAGATTACTAGGAAGTTAGTAGTGTTATAGTTAGTTACTAGTCAGTAGGAACAGGAAAACCCAGAATTTAGTCCTTCCTTAAGCATGGAAGTTGGCTGGGTGGCCTTGGGCAACTCATTCCCTCTCAGCCCTATGATAAATAGATAGATAGATAGATAGATAGATAGATAGATAGATAGATAGATAGATAGATAGATAGATAGATAGATAGATAGATATGGATGGATAGAAGATAGATGATAGATAGATGATAGATAGATAGATAGATAGATCGATAGATCGATAGATCGATAGATAGATAGATAGATAGATAGATAGATAGATAGATAGATAGATAATAGACAGACAGACAGATAGACAGACAGACTCACTCTGCAATAAGGCAGTTGAAAAACAAACCCTCTCATTGCATCATATACTGATGGTTTTGCTATATGAGCTATAGAGAGCACAGTGGGAATGAACAGATACTGCAACCATGGTTTACAAAGGCAGTTGGGATAAAAAACACTTATAGGAGCAGGGGAGAATCAGAGAGTCAATTTAAGGGTTTATTCTCATACAGCAATACTATACTCTCTGTCTGTCAAATTGGGTAAGAGATGTTCCAAACCACCAGGGTCAGTTTACTTCCTAATTCTGTGAATTAGAATCATATCCATTATTAATTTTGCAAGAAAACTAGCTGCCCTGAAAACATTATTGAATCTAGATATAGATGTAACCTGTTTCCCCAACAATAAGACCTATCCTGAAAATAAGCCCTAGTATGTTTTTTACATGTGCACTTAATATAAGCCCTACCCACCTCAAAAAAAATAAGCCCTATTTAAGCATCTGCACAGCCAGCCACCTGCCCATTCTGTCTGGTTGCTCACAGTGCCACCGACATAAGGTGAGGTGAGCTGGGGTGGAGCTGCCACATGCACCCCACACTGGCTTACCTCAGGACTCCCACAGCCAGGCCATCCACACCCCGACAACTGCCTCATGGCCATGGCACCAATGTGTCGCTTGGCCTCTTGCTCCATTGCAGCCGTGAGCAAGCAGAAGAAATAGGCCAGCAGCCATGTGGGGTTCTGTTGGACAGGGATGGCGGAGCTGCCACCACAAGGCATGACAAGTGCTGGGGCATGGGATGCCTGGCTGTGGGGGCCCTGAGGTAATATGGTGCAGGGTGCATGGGACAGTTCCACCCCCTGCCCCATGGTGGTGGCACTGGCACACCATGCAGGCTCCTGCCCCACCGTGAGCAAGCAGAATACATGGGGAAAAAAATAAGACATCCCCTAATAATAAGCCCTAGGGCTTATTTCAGAGCCCAAAAGATAATAAGACTGGGTCTTATTGTCTTTTGGGCTCTGAAATAAGCACAGACTTAAAATAAGACTGGGTCTTATTTTTGGTGAAACACAGTAGATATAAATGTAGATGTAGATGATATAGATATAGATGTAGATAATGTAGATGATATAGATAGATCTTGATCTAGATCAGGTGTGTCAAACTCGCATCATCACGGAGTCATCATGTGACGTATCACAACTTTTCTCCCTTCCCTTTCCTAAACCAGGCGTGGGCGTGGCCAGTGCGTGATGCATCCGGCTCATGGGCCGTGAGTTTGACACCCCTGAGATAGATATAGATACCTTTCTGACTCCATAGATGGACAGCAGCAATGGTGGCAGCAATAGTGACAAGGGGGAGGGGATGATTTCTCACATGCAACCTAACTCTTGCACTTGCGCAAATGGAAGTTTGCAGACTTGCCCAAAGCTTGCACGGCTCGGTTCTCAATGGGCTGTGGACCAATACAGTCCACAGTCCAGGGATTGGGGAACCCTTGATATACAGGGTCAATCCTACCTATTAGATGTCCTTAGATCACAGTTGAACTAATCATTTTAACAACGAGGCAAGCTATATCTACGCCACTATCTTCTGTAGCTTCCAAATGGGTAAAATAATACTGATAGTTTTATTGAAAGAATTGCTGGAAAAACAGTTTACAGTATGCCTAGAAGAACTTGAAGCGTGTTATAAACTTTTAAAGATATTTAAAAGAAAAAAATATTGCTCCTGAGGGATTCTAGAAGCTGGGACAATATATGACCATGGACAGGGACCATAATTCTTGCATAAAAAGGGAGTGATTGCTAATCAATATACCTAAACAATAGTCACCTATTTTAATATCTCCTAGAAGGGAGCAGTCGTCTTGTTTTCTCAGAATAGAAACAAGGTGGTGAGAGCATCAACCTTTGACAACTACATGAATTATTGCTTGCTAAAATCTCATGATGTCATTTTTATTTTGAGCACGCTCATCATCCTTGGGCAAAAGTTGAAAGTTTATCAAAGCAGACTTTAACAAAGCAGGGAACAGAATGGTTAGCAAGCTTCTAAAGGCTTTATTAACATTATCAATCACATTTGGTCAACAGTATGGCTTAGAATCCACATATTTCTTTCTAAGTGATTTCGCTTCTTAGTTGTAACACATTTGGCCAACATAATACAATGCTAGCAATAGCAATAGCACTTAAACTTATATACTGCTTCATATGCTTTATAGTCCTCATTAAATGTTTTACAGAGTCAGCATATTGCCCCCAACAATCTGGGTCCTCATTTTACAACATTGGAAGAATGGAAGGCTAGGTCAACCCTTGAGCCAGTGACGATTGAACTCCTGGCTATGGGCAAAGTTAGCCTGCAATACTGCCTTTTAACCACTGTACCACTACAGCTCTTTCAATGATGCCCATTGCTTAGTTCTCATAAATTTTGATTTTTCACCTGAAATGATCTTAAAAGAGAATGCCAAAGACTCACAAGATTAAAGTAATCGCATGAGATGTTAGTCAATATTTATTATTCTTGTTTCAACATCTGCAGGTGCTACTAAGGAGCATTGCAAGTGATCAAAGGTTTATGAAGATAAACATAAGGAGTTGCAAGTGATAAAAATAAATTATAAAATGCAAACATTTTGGCTGTAAATATTTCCATTAAAACACCTTTTCACTCAAATCAGTGTAGCTAAGCAAATTGTCTCTCACTATATACATCTCTCCGTGTGCCTTTGGCGTTGAGTCATGCCGGCCACATGACCACAGAGACATCTTCGGACAGTGCTGGCTCTTCGGCTTTGAAACGGAGATGAGCACCGCCCGCTAGAATCGTGAACGACTAGCACATATGTGCGAGGGGAACCTTTACCTTTATATACATCTCAGATGCTCTTTTTTTTAAAAAAAAAAAGATAAGTTGAACTATTCAATCAGGATGAATGTTGCATTTGAATCTGCACAATAGTTCAGTTTGTGTTAGACTTCAGAAAGTGGAATTCTTGAAGCACCCCTAATCTAACCAGGAACTATCTTTAACAATATATGTTGCACACAATCCTAATCCACACAAGATGAGGGAGAAAATCTGGTGTACAAAAAAGGGTGAAATGATGAACATTATTGCTTTCCTTAACCTTGATATATATTTCATTTATGTGTGGCAGAGGCTGGCTGGATTTATTTACATAAACCATTCTATCTATTTCTACTCAATATTGTGTATGAGGCAATTAGGTCTGTTTATACATAGCCTACAACTCCCACAATCCTTTGTAATTAGCAACTATCTGAGTATGGTTGGATGTGAAGATCTGAAGAAGACTGGCTTGGGAACAACCAATCCTGGGCCATTTAATGATTTTGATTTGCAGTTGATGCAAATCCTCAGGGATAGTTGCTTAAGAGCTGCAGGAAACTCTAATGATATGGAGAGGATGGTATCTTTTCACGACACTATAAATATTTACAATATATACTGTATGTAACTCTATAGGCAAAGTTAATTGGATAAAAAAATACTTAAGTTGCTTCTTTTATGTATATCATATTTAGATATTGGCCAGAATGCTATCAAGATTAGTAAATAAAGTTGTATTTCTAGCAAAAAAAAATGTTTACAGTTGCCATAAAGCACAAATGCATGCAATGCAAGAGAAGACAGAAATCTTACTCCTTCAACAAGATGAAGTTGGAATGTCAACAGATATAATTTGTCACAAAAATTTCACTTTCTGAAATTCCCATCATATTCCCCTTCAGGTCTCTTACAATATGATGACTTCTTCTTCAACAGCAAAAGTCTTAGAGACAATGAGTAGGTGTTACTTTTCCATGGCCAATTTTGCATATTTTCCCAAGGTGGGGTGGTTACTTTATTTTATTTTTAGAAAGTTATGGAATCCCTGTATAAGCTATGAATTATTTATTTATTTATTTATTTATTTATTTATTTATTTATTTATTTATTTTGTTGAGTACATATTAAATAATATACATAAGTATAAGCATGAATTGAATACATAAAATGAATACAATTAAAGGGAACATTAGGACTGGGACAGTAGGCATGCTGGTGCTCTTATGCATGCCCCTTATAGACCTCTTAGGAATGGGGTGAGGTCAACAGTAGACAGTCTAAGGTTAAAGCTTTGGGGATTTTGGGAAGAGACCACAGAGTCTGGTAGTGCATTCCAGGCATTAACAACTTACTGAAGTCATATTTTCTGCAATCGATATTGGAGCGGTTCACTTTAAGTTTGAATCTATTGTGTGCTCGTGTATTGTTGTAGTTGAAGCTGAAGTAGTCATTGACAAGAAGGACATTGTAGCAGATGATTTTATGAGTTATGTTTAGGTCATACTGAAGGCGGCGTAGTTCTAAATTTTCTAAACCCAGAATTTCAAGTCTGGTGGCAAAAGGTTTTTTGTTGTGAGCAGAGGATCATCATCCTTTCGTCTTTCTCTATTCTGCTATCTATGCCAATGAGGTTCACAAGTGGAATCATATATGTAATTCTCATGTCACAGTCGCATCAGGAATTCAATGAAGAAGACAATGTCCCACATGGTTCAGAGCCATTGTCCTTTGAGCAAGAGGCATGTCTAATGCAGCACGTGGACACACAGAATGTGAGACTTTGATAACCAATCTCTTAGATAGCCTGGTCCCATGCCATGAAGGGCTTTAAAGGATAAAACCAGCATCTAAAATTGGACCTGGAAGCAATCTGGCAACCAATGTGCTGCCTTAGGAGCACACGTAAGTGCCTTTGCCACGACATACTGTACTGGCTGAAGCTTCCATATACTCTTCAAGGGCAGCCCCTTGTAGAGCACATTACAGCCATCCAATTTAGTACATCCAATAGTTTAATATACTGCCACCAGCTGCTTTATTCCGAAGAAATCCTTCCTGTTACTGGTTTACCAGTTAGGCAAACTCCCTTCTTTTACTAGATTGTCTGGTGGAAAGACTAAATTCCTTTCCCAGAGTAAACCAGGAAGGAAGGAAGGAAAGAAGGAAGGAAGGAAGGAAGGAAGGAAGGAAAAAAGGAAGGAAGGAAGGAAGGAAGGAAGGAAGGAAGGAAGGAAGGAAGGAAGGAAGGAAGGATCATTACTTTCCAAAGGTTGATTTTTGTCAACTGCTTGCATAAGCACCTCAATACAAATTTATCTCCCCATATGTCAGACGATGAAATGCAATTTTATCAGTACTACATCCGGCTTAACTGACTCAAATTTGCTGTCCAAATTACTAGCTCTGTCTCTGCTGCTAGTGCCTGCTTATCTGGCTTCTCACCAGCTTCAGAGAAGAGAAAAATACTATAAATGGCCAACCAAAAAAAAAAAAGAATTTGTCCCTTTGTTAAGAGCCCATAGGGAAACCCTCTCTTCTGATTGGTTTCTTGGCATTTGATTGACCAGGAGCCTCCTTTTCCCTACCTATTATCTGGATTAAGAGGTCAACCCATTCTCATTTTAGTTAAATTTCTCCATATTCACTAGACTGTCTATGAGCTCTTAACCCTCAGCAGTATTTCAGAATCACTCATACACACTCTTTCTATCTCACATATACACACATGCGGCATCTATGCATCTTTATCATTAACTTTGATTGCTTTGAGGAGGGAATGAAAATGTGCAACATGCTGTCCATGTATTCTATCAACCATGTTATACTTTATCACCATAGGGCTTGGTGCCTAATGAGGAATTACAGTATATTGGAAGGTAAGAATTTTTCTCTGCAGGATTCCACTGAGCTTCTCCATTGTGTTTATTCTGGCCCTCTGCATTATTTCAAATTCCACATTAAAGAAAGAGCCATGAAAAGATATCGGCATCTGAAGCACGATCAATCTGCTACATCATTATTACTTTAAAGACCTATGGGGTAGTTTCAAAAGTTCCTTGAGATTTTGCTTTTGAATAGCAGTAGTTCTTCATTTCCCTTTTAAAAATAAAAAATAAAAAAAATAAAAGCCTTAGAGAGACAGAGAGAGAGAAGGTATGAAATTGGTCCCAGTAGGGGCTGAGAGAGATTTTTTAAATCCTATCAGGAATATGTCTCAACCTGGGGTTCTAGCGAGGCATTTCTTTCCTGCCTTTAAATCATTAACCGATAGTAAGATAAATCTTGAAAGCACAACAGGTAAAAGCTTTGCGGAAAATAACAGTATGATCCAAAGATATGTCCATGGTTTTAAAAGGAGACTACTTAACAAAGACAAGTGGAACCTTTTGAACTACGAGGCATTGATTTTGGTCGGTGGTGCTGGGTGAAACTGGCAATGAACTCTCAAATTCAGTGCAAGACTTGTCAAGACATTGGAAATTGCTTGACGCTTGGAATCACAGAGACAAATGAATTTCTCTCAGTACCCAACTGCCTTACATGCAGAAGAGTCACACTCTCTCCATTGGATGTCTAGCTTGCCTGAAATTCCTTTGGGCAAAGTCTGGCTTCATTCATATTTCCTCCTTGGCGCTCTTGTCACAAGGTGGAGGTCAGAAAGGGAACCTCGAAAAGCGTGATGTAATAACAAGGCATGCAATCAAGCTTTGTCTAATGTGCTACAAGAACATTGAATTTCACAAGCTACAAAGACATACTTAGCCATGGCAAGAGGTTTTTTTTCCCCTTTTTCTTTAAGGTCTTTGTCTGCTAGAAGCAGCGATATATAACCTATTTCTGTGTGTGTACAGAAAAAGGACATCCAGAAAATGGCCTGCAAAAAGGATTACAAAACTCTCAGTAAACTCTACAATAAAATGAAACGTGAATCTGGGATTCTGACTTTTCAAGAGCAAAGCCAACGTAAGGGATTTTCTGGAAGTTAATCCTCCAGCAGAGCTAATGGCAAGTTATTGAACCACAATATTGTGAAGGCCTTAGGCCATGTACGATATGTAGGTTGCTCAATGCATAATGCCGCTTTAAAATAACATGCGCTCTGATCCAGTTGTACTCTGGATGAGAACTCAACTCTATATTCAGTGGACGACTTCCGGTGTCCAGCGGCAACGGACGTCTGGAAGGCTTCTCCTGCCTCCAGCGCCCGAATCCGGCCGCCGCCGAGGCCCTCAGGGGCCAGGTGTTCCGAAAAGGACACCTGCCGCACGGACGGCTCGCCAGGGGTCTCCCAGCCGACATACAGGACTGTGGGGACCGATGCTGGCGCGTCCTAGGCTTGGCGGGGTTCGGAGGCCACAGGCCGCGGCCATTATTTTGGTCGTCGCCTGGGCGCTGTGCCCGTGACACCGGGCATTGGATTTATAACTGCAGCAGCCTGGTGGTGAACAGGAACGGAGAAGAATTGAGGAGGAGAAGGAAGGGAATATCGGTAAACGTGAGTGGAGTGCCCGGAGTGCGGGGGTTTTCTCCCCTGCGGTTGGAAGGAGCACGAGTTATTCTGGAGAGAGGAGAACTTAAAATAAGAAGATTACCGGTTTTGTGGAGCTCTGGAGAGAAGAGGTGATGGAGAAATTTAGGAGGGAAGGTTTGAGGCCCCCCCTCCTTCTGGGGAACAGTGGTGGCGTCCAGCTTCCGCCTTCACTATGAGAATTTTGATGACATCACTTCCCTTCGGCTTCCTGGTTGACTAACTGTACTCTGGACTCGTTGCTCCTGTGAGTGCCCCCTGGTGGATCCGGAGGAAATTACAAGGATACTGTGCCTGCCTGAGGATTTTGTATTTTTTTTTTTTCCTTAATGGCAAAAGGTCAGAGACCAACTGCTGGAGAGATGGAGAATTTTGGAAAAGTTATCTAATATGGACAAGAAATTGGATGAAATAAGAGCAGAAATTGTGACTATCCAAAAGGATTTAAAGGATACTCAACAAGTTTCAGCAGAAAACAAGCAGAAAGTGGAAGGTTTGGAGGGTGAGATGCGGGCAGTGCAGAAAAGAGAGGAGACGACAGGCAATGCTGTGCTTGGACTACAGATGGATAAAATGTCTTATTTCCTTAGGTTTCAAAATTTGGAAGAAGTGGACCAAGAAGACTTGAGAGATGTTGTGACTAAATTGTTGGGAGAATTTCTTGGGAGAGGTGTTGATTTCATGAATTGGGATGTGGATCGAGTTTATAGAGTTAATTCGCAATATGCACGCACGCATGCAGTTCCCAGAGAGGTTCATGTCAAATTTGTGAGAAGAGAGACGAGAGATGAAATTCTTAGAAAACATAGGAGTGGGGCACTGATTTACAGGGGCAGGAGATAGCCATTCTGAGGCAGATTCCCAGACAGGTACGTGAAAAAGAAAGAAATATTATTTTTGTCAAGCAAATTGTACCAGAAGGAGTGGGCTTCAGATGGCTGATGCCAGAGGGATTGATGATTTTCCGGGAGGGCATTACGAAAAAATCAGTACAATTGCGGAGGCTACGGCCTATGTGGAGGAACACAAAGCCCTCCTGGAATCAGATGACCCAGGAATTGAAGAAGGGAGGTTATAGATCATGGGGCGAGCGGCTGCCGCTGTTGCGGCCCTGGAGTTGGGTCAGGCTGAACCCAGAGTTCTGAGATCCAAAACTAGGAAGTGATAAAGATATTTGGGATTGTGTTGGTTTTCCTTATTCTCTTTTGTACGATATTCTGTTTATTCTTGACCCTTCTTTATTACGTATTTAAAATTTGTAAACTTAGCTACTTCGTGTCACCTGCTTGCCATATGGCTGTTGTATGTGTTAAAAAATTTGAGTAAAATTCTTATTTTAGATAAGAAAAATGAAAATTTACCATACCTGATATGTATTTGTATAAACCTTTTTTGACTAATAAAAACTTTTTGAATATAAAAAAAAAAAAAAAAACTCTATATTCAGTTTGTACATTGAGAATTCTTTGTCTGAGAAGTATCACATTCTATTCTTGATGTCCTGGGACATCGGCATCTGAGATGAAAACACCAGTTTTTGTAATTTGTCTTAACAATATTTAATTGTACGAAGATGAAAATCAATTGGAAAGTAATGCTTGTCTTGATGATGCATTAAAACTCATTTTAATGTAGCCTCTTGGTAGGTATCAGGCCCCAAAGCAAGAATAACATGTTGCAATTCTTCCAAGCTGAGTTTTCTATTGTTTCACACCATAGATAAAAACTTGCCAGACTGAAGAGTTTACTATCTGCATCAACAATATACTTTGTGAACCAGTAGGCAGAGGCTGTCTTCACCCTTTTTCTCTCACACATGATATCTGGGCTGAGTTGCCTCTTGCTCCTCTGGAATTCACTCCCTCCCTCTTGGGTACCCACCTCATTACGTTCCATTGTATTAAGGCACTTAAATGCCAAGGGTGGCCTTCAATTAAGTAAATATCATTCAACTGGCTCAAAAATAGGAGCGCCATAGTTGGGCAGGAAAAATTGGGACAGCCACTAGAGATGGAGTCCCTATGGATTTTACTCTGCTATAGGGAGCAATGCTTGCCTCTGTTTCAAGGCCACTGAGCTAATACTGTCAAAAACATTTCCTGGGTGATGTGGCTAGCACAGCGGTGAAATCTGAACTGGTTTACTACTGGTTTGCTGGCCATCAAACGTGAGCTGCTCGTGTGTAGTGTGCACCAAAATGAGGCTTGGGAAGGTAAATAGAACAGCGCATGGGGGAGGGGGGAGTGATCACCCTCGAAATCCTCTGAGAGAACATCGTCATGGTGAATGGAAGCAGAGTGGGCCACCGTATGCATGGCCGGAACCCTATGCATCTCCGCCGATGACTTCTCTGACATTTCATAGGCACGTGCCTCATCCAAGGCAGACTGGAGGGTAATGTCCGTTCTAGATAAAAGACGGCATTGCAATCGCAAACTCCTCACGCCGCACACCAGCTGCACAAGAAGGGAGTCATCCAAGTTAGGGAACTCACACTCTATAGCAGCGGTCCGGAGAGACGCCATATACAAGTTGATGGACTCCCCGTCCTTTTGGACCCTCTGGCGAAAGGCAAACTGTCTGGAAATGCGCGAAGGAGCTGGCGCATAATGAGCTCGCAATGTGCCCATCAAGGTGGCCCAAGGCACCGCAGAAACTGATTGAGGAGCCAACAGAGCTCTGGCCGTTGCAAACATTTGTGGGCCACAGGCATTCAGGAAATGGGCGCGTTTCCTATCTCCTGAGAGCTCGGTGAAATCGTTGGCTAGGAGATAACAGTCAAAACGCTCAACATACGCATCCCACGTCTCGTAGGCCGGGTCATAGGGAGCGAAAGAGACCTTAGCCGCCATGGAGCAATGTGGATTGACAAGGATAGAGGATAAATAAACTCCCCTACCGTAACCAGTACTCAACCGTCGCCTCAGGGATCCCACCTCCTCGTCGCCAGTGCTTCATTCAAAGAATGAAGAAGGAATGGAGGCTTGACGGTTAGCAAAAATCCTTTATTAACAACAAACTATCAGCAAGTAAAAATAGGGCAATATTCCCGAACAAACCAACTTCACACACAGCTGCTACTTATATAGCAGCTATCACCTGTTGGCCAATGATGGCCACTCATTTATTAGCCAATAGGCAACGATTCTCTAGCCTCATACGCTGCAATGTGCTTTTTATCTTTTTAAAAACTTTGTAAAAGCATTTTTTACTACCGGCTCAGACAAATAGGTAGTAAAAAAAATGCTTTAAAAAAGTAAAAAAGAGGTTCCGACAATTGCACAGCACAGCTATGATCGTTGGAGCCTTTTTTTTTTTTTTACTTTTTTAAAGAATTTTTTTACAACCTATTTGGCCAAGCCAGTAGTAAAAAAAATGCTTTTTAAAGGTAAAAAAAGAGGCTCTGACAATCAAAGCTGTGCTGCGCGATCATCAGATTTTTTTACCTTTTAAAAGCATTTTTTTTACTACCAGCTTGGGAGAATAGCTAGTAAAAAAATGCTTTAAAAAAGTAAAAAAAAGGTTCCGGCGATCATGCGGCACAGCTGTGATCGTCGGAGCCCTTTTTTATATTTTTAAAAGCATTTTTTACTATCTATTCACCCGAGTCAGTAGTAAAAAAAAATGCCTAAAAAGTTAAAAAAAAAAAAGTTCCAATGATCAGCTGAGTGACGCACGATTGTCGTAACTTTTTTTTTTTTTACTTTTTAAAGCATTTTTAATTACCAGTTCTGGAGCCCCAGTAGTAAAAAATGCTAAAAAAGTTAAAAAAAAAAAAAAGTGAACCAGTAGCATATTTTACTACTGGTTCAGGCGAACTGGCCCAACCAGTAGCATTTTACCCCTGGGCCAGTATTATGACATGGAGTGCTGTTACATTTCCCACTAAACTGGTACCCATTGATCTACTTGCATGTGCATGCTTTCAAACTGCTAGGTGGGCAGGAGCCAAGGTGATGATGGGAGCTTGCTCCGTTGCATGGAGTCTTGAACCTGGGCTGCTGGCTTTCCAGATGACAAGTTAATGTTCGAACCACTGAACCACCATGCCACCCTAGCCACTAGGTGGTAGGAAAATAAATCCAGAAATGGTTTCGCTGCCATCTGCTGGCCAGCTGAATCTTTGCAGCCCAGATGTCACAAGTAAGTCTTCACCTACAGTTGCAGGAAGCATACTTTCTCAGTATTTCTTAGCAGTGCTCCAGACTAAACCTGGGAATTTCTACAGGCAGAAAAGATACTCTGCTATCGAAGTATTGCTGTTCCCTTTCTTTCGGAATAATCTCATGGGGAAAATTACTGCCATAAATGTTCTGGCCAAATTTATACCTTTCTAACTAAACCAGTGCAATTTAATACAGATTTGATCAATATCAAATCAAAAAGCCCCCCCTTTTCCCCCCCTCTACCTTCACTGCCCACCACTAGTCATTTTCATTGTTTTATTGTATATACAGTCTTGTTTCGAGGCAATTTCTATATAATTCAGTTGCTCCAAAGTTTTTCTTTTCTACTGTTGAGTTTGCTGTAACTCTCATGTTTCATGCAGTATTCTTTCCCTATCATTTCACATCATTCTTCCCTTGAGCTTCACTTCTAGCCTTCTGCAGCAAAGAGGATGCATTTTCATGAAAATATGAATAGGAACTGTAGGTGTTAGCATTTAACTGCCTTTTTACAGAAAAAAAAACCCATAAAGCTTTGGAGAACACTGGCTATTTCTGAAGCATCTTTAAAAGTCATTAAGACATCCACGATATTTTAAAATTAATAAAAGGGAGCTTGCATTTTAAATTTTAATTTGGTACAGAAAGATATAACAGGGGAGATGCTCTAGCTTTTGTCTTACTTATAAAACTGCTTTTCTACATGCAAGATGGAAATACAGTGCAGGTAGTCCTTGACCTATGACCAAAATTGAGCCTCAAATTTCCATTGATAAGCAAGGCAGTTCTTGCTGATCCATTTTGTGACCTTTTTTGGGCCATTGTTCTTAAGCAAATTATTGCCATTATTAAGTGAATTGTGCAGTCATTAAGCGAATCCAGCTTCCCCCCCCCTTGACTTTATTTATTGGAAGCCAAGTTGGGAAGGTCACAAAGGGTGATCACATGACCCCAGGATGCTGCAACTATTATGAATACATGCCAGTTGCCAAGCACCTGAATTTTGATCATATGACTATGGGATTGCTGCAATGATCATAAGTGTAAAAAAAGATCATAAGTCACTCTTGAAAAGAGTGAAAATGCTATTGTAATTGTCACTAAATGAATGGTTGTGAGTCAAGGACTACCTGTAGAGGTGCTGGGATGTGATACTCTAGATGATCAGTAAAAACAGCAGAGAGATCCAGGAATACCCCTTTGTTGCTTTTTAGAAAGAAATAGTTGGAGATCCAATGTATTGCATTGGTTAAAGTATGGAGTTAGGACAATTCATTTCAAACCACCTTCAACTATATAACTCACAGAATAATTCCAGGCCAATCGCTCTCTTTCACCCAGTGGTCAAATCCTCCTTGGATCACCACCAGTTCGCTGTCCACGCATGCATGGTGCGCGCCATTGCACGCGTGCACCAAAAGTACACTGTGTGCACATACACAGTATACATCAAACGTGTGCTTCACATGGAAAAAGAGGACTTCACTAGGTAAGTAGAACAGTGAAGAGGGGGAAACAGCTGTGCCGTGTGATTCAGCTTCCCTAGTGAAGCTAAACCGCACGGCCTGGCTGATAGTCAGAAATATCGGTTCGGACAAACCGGTAGCTTTTTTTAACTACCGGTTCAAGCGAACTGGTAGTTTTTATCACTACCGGTTCACCCGGACCGGAGAGAACCAGTAGCATTTCACCCCTGCTCTCACCTCTGTCTATGGATAACTCTACACTGTAAAGAGAGATGTTACAGCCAAGTCACCACCCTATCCTGGGGCTACTAGATGATAACAATCCTAGATCTTTAGACCTTTCTTTCCTGAGGATTCAGATCAAGATGGAGCAACCTACGGCTACCAAGTTCCCTGTTGCAACCCTCTCTGCTCACGATTCCTGAAAAAAATGACAATATTTTCCCTGCTATCTTTTTTTTTTTTAATTTACATTTATATCCCGCCCTTCTCCGAAGACTCAGGGCAGCTTACAGTGTGTAAGGCAATAGTCTCATTCTATTTGTATATTTACAAAGTCAACTTATTGCCCCCCCAACAATCTGGGTCCTCATTTTACCTACCTTATAAAGGATGGAAGGCTGAGTCAACCTTGGACCTGGTGGGACTCGAACCTGCAGTAATTGCAGGCAGCTGTGTTTTAATAACAGGCTTCTTACAGCCTGAGCCACACCGCGGCCCTTGAAATAAAGTAACTGTGAAATAAGCAGATAAGCAGACCAAAGGATATGGTGGAATTTGCAGAGGGTATGAATCTTCCCAGGCTCTAAAACAATATCATGAAGTCCAGATCTATGAAGCCACTGTTTATATTTCATGAACAAGGAAAGTGTTCCCTGCGAGCCCCTGCGAGCCAAGAAGTGCTCCACTGATAGGATCTTGACCCACCAATCCAGGTCAGCAACCAGTCAGGAAGCTGTGTCAGCAATATCTCAGTTCATGACAAGGGTCTGAATCCTCAGTCCAGTTTTCTTTGGTCTGGATTCCTCCTCCCTCACGTATACTTTGAGGATACATTTGCCTGACTCCTTAGATTCTTAGTAGTTCAGCACTTCTAAAAGATGCCAGATTATTCAACAACACATGACTGAAGCAAGCCATGGGTTAAGACAGGGGTGTCAAACTCATGTCATCACAGTGCATCATGTGACGTATTGGGACTTTTTTCCCCCCTTCACTAAACCAGGCATGATGCATCCGGCCCGCAGGCTACGAGTTTGACAGCCCTAGTTTAAGATAATGTAGGAATGCATCCATTGAATTTTGAGGATAAAGAGGAGCTGAAGAGGGAGAACTATATGTATTGTTTTGATTTGAGCACTTGAGAGAAGAAGCCGTTTTAACTCACTTTGAGTTCTGAGAGAAAATAAGTTTAATAAATAAGTAAGGTGGGGGGAAAATACAGCTAGAGATAAACCAACTGCAAAAGGAAAAATAATCAACTTTATTTTACCTGTGATGACACAGGGCAAGGCACGGAGGCAACACAGCCAGCTGATAGTGCAAACTCTCCTTTATTGCTCCAGCAAGTCCTGGAGCAAAGTGCTCACAGACACACCTCCAGCAGCCTCTTGCTACAAGTAGTCCAACAAAACACTGTTAGCATGATGGCTTCAAGGGAAGAAGTCAAGCAAGGCAAAGGAACAAGGCAGCAATAAGGCAAGAAGTCGAGCAAACTCCAGACACCAGCGACAGCACACAAAACTCAACTACAATTCCGTGCTTGTTCCCTACAAGTGCCCCTCCCTACAGCATCTCCTTGAATCTCAGTCCCAAGGTGTGTCTTGGGATGGGACACTCTCCTTCTGAGTCGTCGGATCAGCCTGCACTGCTCCAGCCTCCTCTCCATTCTCCATGCTGGGGGTCAGGAGGGGATGGTCCTTGCTTGTTGCCTGAACTCTGTAGCTCCTCATCTTCACTGTCTGTCCTCTCTTCCCACCCTCTCTCAGTTGTCCTGTCCCTGTTCTTCCCTGCTGGCAAGCTGTCTGAGGCCTGAGGGATCCAGGGCTGCCTCTCCTGCTCCTCCAGAGCCAACAAGGCTGCCCCAATTCTGGCTCGTCCTCCTCCATGGACTCAGGCTCCGACTGGGCCATGACATTACCATTACAAATAAAACACTGGTTCATGAACCTATGGTAAAACGTAGCTGAGTTACTATAGAAAATAATTCAGTTGTCTGCAAGTTGCCAACCACAATAAAAGACAAGAGGTCATAGAGCAAATCAGAACAACTTGACTTCTTCACTTTTAGAAGTGATATGGCTTTGGTAAGCATCTTTAAAGGGGTGTTTTGCATGAAACATTGCACCCTACAAATGCACTGAAAGCAAAGGATCTTGATCACCTCCAGAAATGAAGATGACAAAATAAGGATGAAATAACATCACTATCTTCCTTGGGAATTCATTTCAAGACTTCAGTAGATTAAGATGTTCTAAAAGTGTAGGATTTTAAATCAGGGATAAATGGCACTCAATATATGTGAAAATGATTGATTGATTGAGATTGACTCTTGGGAAACATATAGTTACCGTATTTTTCGGAGTATAAGATACACCTTTCCCCCCCCTAAAAGGGGGTGAAAATTTAGGTGCATCTTATACACCAAATGTAGCTCCGCCCACCCACTGACCCCCATCCTTTGGCCTCTGCCTCCCAGCAAGTTACCTCCTTGCAGCAAGCAGCAAGAAGAAACAGCCCATTTCAGCTTTAGCGCAGCCTAATTAGCACGAGTTGCTTGTCTGTTGGATCGGCCTCCCAACTCTCAGCTGTTTTGCATGGGCCTCTGTTGCTTGCTGCAAGGAGGTAAATTGCTGGGAGCAGTTTTTTTTTTCTTCTGCTAAACAAGCTATGCTGAAAATGAAAATGAAAGTAAAGCAGTCTATTTGTAGTTTGCTGCAAGGAGGCAAAATTGCTGGGAGGCAGAGCCAGAGTTCTTTTTCTTGTTTTCCTCACCAAAAAAGGTAAGTGTGTCTTATAGTCCAGAGCGTCTTATACTCCAAAAAATACAGTAACTTTTTTCCCAGATAATCTCTCTTCATTCTGGTCTTCAAGGATTCTCAGTGGTTCATTTGTTGCTGTTGTAATCAAGTCCATCCATCTGGCTGCTGATGATCTGCTTCTTCCCTTTCTTTCAGTCTACTCCAAGGAGCAAGGTATTGTAGGGTACAATATATCCAAATATATTAATTTGAGCCTTGTCATCTGGGCACAAGTGAGAACACTGGCTTGATTTGTTCTATGATCCATTTGTTTGATTTCTTGGCTATCCATGGTATTTTCAAGAGTTTCTCCAACATCAAAGTTGGAGAAGGTCAATATTCTTTCCATCCTACTTCTTCAAAGTCCAATTTTGCATCAACTGAGGATCACAGATAAAATCGTTGTCACAACAATTCTGACCTTTTTAGGCATAAATACATCTTGGCATCTCAATATTTTTTTCCAAAGCCTCCATTACTACTTTTTCAAATGCTAATCTGCCACACATTTATTTATTTTATTTTTATTTTTCAGATTTATATACCGCCCTATCTTCCTAGGGACTCAGGGCGGTTCACAGGCAATTAAAAGCAAACATATAAATACAATTTAAAATAACACATAAAAAACTTATTCAATAGCCAAATTATTAAAACCATATAAATACTAAAAACCCCATTAAAACCAATAAATTAAAAAAACTAACCCAGCCCCGCGCAAATAAATAGGTGTGTTTTGAGCTCGCGACGAAAGGTTCGGAGGTCCGGAAGTTGACGAAGTCCTGGAGGGAGTTCGTTCCAGAGGGTGGGAGCCCCCACAGAGAAGGCCCTTCCCCTGGGCGTCGCCCGACGGCACTGCCTAGCCGACGGCACCCTGAGGAGTCCCTCTCTGTGAGAGCGGACGGGTCGGTGAGAGGTATTCGGTAGCAGCAGGCGGTCCCGTAAGTAACCCGGCCCTATGCCATGGAGCGCTTTAAAGATTTCTTGACTGCTAGTTCCTTTAGTGATGATAGTCAATCCTAAAACAGAAGCTAACCACCTTCTTTCCCATATACTGTCCCATCTCATTGCATGAGAACAATGAAATGTTCTGATACTTCCATTTTCCTGAAGACATTCCACAGCTTGACATAGATTATATAAATGAAGAGCTTTCAATTGTCACATTGATTTCTCTTGGATATATTTTGATTTTCTTAATTTTCTAGCATGCATCAATAATAATGTCTCCTGTATCTCAGCATTTTCTAAAACCAGCTTGAACACTTGGCAATTCCATTTTCTTGTAGGGTTCTAATTTGTGTTGGTCTCATTTACTTTTCAAAATATGGTTCCCCTAACATGTCATTCAAAGACCAAGTGGAGCTCTTGGCCTAAGAGTGTTGTTCACTCATTTCTTAAGACAACTAACTGTACTTTTTATGTTCTTGCTCATTTACTTAGCTAGCTTCTCATTACCTGCCTTAAGGTTGGGACTATGGAATGCAGGTCAGTACCTTTCCTTTCAATGATTCTAAGGTTATTCAAACAATAACCTCAGGATTGTATCAATAAACCAATTGTAAGCAACCTCCAAACTAATTGACTAACTTCAGTAGAACACCGTATGAATTTTGAACCAGTGAACTGAAAAAAAAATTGATGTGATTTACAAGGATAATATTTTTGTTTTAGCAATGTACTAAGGTAGCTCTGGAACTATAAGCATATCATACCTATTAATTACTTTCTCCAAGCCCTCTCTACTGTCCACCATGTCATCAGGCCTTTTAGAAGCTAATCACTTAGTCTTATCACTATTTTGTCAGCAGTTCCTTTTTTTGTTGTTGTTCATAAGTCAGAAGGCCCACTGGGAAAAACTTTTATGATAGTCTGTATTACAATACGAACTGTATTGTTCAATAAAAACAAAAGTATGAAGCTAAACGGGGGTGAATTCAGCTCTCCCACTTGCTTGGAAAAGCTGTCTAGCACATGCTGAGACAATTCAAAAGCTTTCTGGTTTTAACTGTAGTTCTTAAATGAGCAGACATCAACATCTGATTACGTTTGAAATCATACGATTTCCCCCATGTGTTCGTCTACCAGCACTCCATCTTACCTCAGGGTAAACTAACTCTTAGTCATCTACAAAAAATTAAAATTTCAATCTTAAAAAAGGCTACTTTGTAGCACATCAGTTATGTATATTTTGAACTCACACTATACTGCGAAGGTTCTTCCACCTCCCATCCTCTTCTCCTGTATTGGTAGTCTACATACATTTATTTTCTTTTTTTGTTAGCAAAGCTATTATTTGCTTGTTTATGTATTTGTTCATTAAGATGCTGAACTTGTCGATCAGATGGTCAGCAGTTCAATGGTTTGAATCCCTAGTGCCATGTAACAGAGTGAGCTCTCGTTACTTGTCCCAGCTTCTGCTAACCTAGTAGTTTGAAAGCAGGTAAAAAATGCAAATAGAAAAGTAGGGACCACCTTTGGTGGGAAGGTAACAGCGCTCTGTGTGCCTTTGGCATTTAGTCCTGCCAGCCACATGACCATGGAGACGTCTTCGGACAGTGGTGGCTCTTCGGCTTTGAAACAGAGATGAGCACCGCCCTCTAGAGTCAGGAATGACTAGCACGCATGTGCGGGGGAAACTTTACCTTTACTGTATCTCATCTTTAATATTTTAAAAATAATTAAAGGCAATGAACATATCAAACACACATTCTTTCTCCTATTTGCTCTATAACAACAACTCTGTGAGGTGGGTTGGACTAAAAGAGAGAAAGTGATTGGCCCAAGGTCAACCAGATGGCTTGCCTAGCTAAGTTGGGACTAGAACTTATGGTCTCCTGGTTTGTAGCCTGGTGCCTTAGCCACTAAACCAAACTGGCCCAAATTTGCTAACCCATTAATTTTCCAATGTACCTCATCCTGCTATTTGGGAAGAGTTATTTGCAAAGAAAGGAGCACACAGTGGTTATTCCTGAGCATGATTTGTTTTTAGCAAAAGTGTAACATTCAATTATAGCAAAGTTTTATATCTGCTTATGATCATATCAGAATATATGTGTGCTGTGCATTATAATTGTGCTATGCTATGAGGACTGTGAAAATATATACAGACCCCTCACATCCTGGGCATAAACTGTTTCAACTCCTACCCTCAAAACAACGCTACAGAGCACTGCACACCAGAACAACTAGACACAAGAACAGTTTCTTCCCGAATGCCATCACTCTGCTAAACAAATAATTCCCTCAACACTGTCAAACTATTTACTAAATCTGCACTACTATTAATTTTCTCACCGTTCCCACCATCCATCTCCTTCCACTTATGACTGTATGACTGTAATGTTGTTGCTTGATATTGATTGTTTCCTGATTGCTTATTTGTATCCTATGACTATCATTAAGTGTTGTACCTTAGAATTCTTGATGAATGCATCTTTTATGTACACTGAGAGCATACGCACCAGGACAAATTCCTTGTGTGTCCAATCATACTTGGCCAATAAAAAATTCTATTCTATTCTATTCTATTCTATTCTATTCTATTCTATTCTATTCTATTCTATTCTATTCTATTCTATTCTATCAGCACTATGGCTAGAAGGCAGAAAACAACAGTTTTAACTTTAGGACATCCTCTGCTAAAGCAATCCAAAGTTCATTCAACCTTGTGATTCACCGAGTAGGTGGCACCTTTATGGTTGATAACCATGGTTCTTTTTTATAGTACGCTTGGAAGAAATGCAAAAATCCAAACATTAATGATGTCTCAACTCAGTACTGAGAAATGCATATGAGGAGAGTTTGATTTCAAAGAGAGTCTGATTTCCTCAGCATCTGCAATTGTATCTATTTATGTGGCTCTGTTGAACAGAGTATAGAAAAAAAATAGAAATTATGAAAAATAAATTTGTATCTCCTTGCCTGTTATAAAACAATTCAATTGTCACGTCACATGTGTCCTATCAGCTTCTTTGAGCGTACGATACATTTTGCAAATCAACAATCAACAAGCCAAGCAGCTTAACTGCATTTTATCCAGCACCACACACTCCCTTCTAACTGAAAAGAAAGTCTAGACTGTAACCTGATCGGGGTGAAATGCTCCCGGTTCGGACCGGCTCACATGATCCGGTAGCGATGGCGGCTGCTGGTTTGGAGGACCGGTAGCAAAAATCCCTGGCCCCACCTTCCCGTCTCTGCTGAGCCACACCATCAGCAGAGGGTTTTTTTTTTTTACTTTTAAAAGCAGGTTTTTCTTCAGCCAAAACATGCCTTTAAAAGTAAAAAAAAGCCTTTGAGGATCCCACCCCTCAGCTGAGATCGGCAGATCCTTTAAACTTTAAAAAAAAATATTGAAGGCTCCTCTAGCAATCTCACCTGAGTTCCTCATCAGCAGAACCTTAAAAAACATGTTTTCTGTAGAAAACATGTAGAACACCTCCTTTTTGAGAGATTCTAAGGCACTTACCTGATTACTGATTGACCGCATGGCTTTTTTCCCAGCCCGAAAGCCCCAGTTTCACTTTCAGCACCAGACAGAACTAATCTAAACTTAGCTAATCTATTTTATCACTGAGTAACTAATGCTGGCTGGCTTTGCATCTGACCACCAAGCCACGCCCACCAATTAAGCCACGCCCACAGAACTGGTAAGGAAAATTTTTAGATTTCACCCCTGAACCTGATCCTTGGCTTCAAGTCAACATATCATATTGCATTCCTAAGCAACATGGAGATGGACTCTCAGAGCTCTTTGCTGTTGGTATTAGCCAACTAAATATTCTAATGTCATTTGGCTTCCTACTCCAGAGGTGGGTTTCAGCAGGTTCTGACCAGTTCTGGAGAACTAGTAGCAGAATTTTTGAGTAGTTCAGAGAACCGGTAAATACCACCTCTGACTGGCCCCACCCCCATCTATTCTCTGCCTCTCGAGTCCCAGCTGATTGGGAGGAAATGGGGATTTTGCAGTATCCTTCCGCTGGAGTGGGGAGGGAATGGAGATTTTTACAGTATTCTTCCCCTGCCACACCCAAGCTATGTCACACCCACCAAGCCGCACCCACAGAACCAGCAGTAAAATTTCTTGAATCCCATCACTGTCCTATTCAGTTGTGTTTTAGTCTCCTCACATTCCTTTCTCTCTTTCTTCCTGCCACACAATAGCCAATATAAACTCCAGACAATAGAAATTGATTGTCTCCTTCATGGTATTGTTACAGAACATGACCTGGTAATTTTGAAACTGTATCAAGAACAGGGGGGCGGGGGGAAGAAAAAAAAACTGGGCACTTTTAATTGACTTTAATGGTATTTGCAAAAGTGTTCCTTCTTAACTTACGTTGCATAGCTCGCTCAGAGCACCATAAAAGCATTTTCCTTGACTTGTGTCATGATGTGCTTTTAACATTTTTGATAACAATCAAATAATAATTGATTTTATATGAATGGGAGAAACATATACACAAAGATTCAGTTATGCATTCAGACGAATTGAATTAACTAAGTACTCCAGACTACTTTCCATGGTCAATAGAAACAATTATTCTCTGATATTACAGAATATGGGGAAATACCATGTTAGGATAAAGTTAGATCCTTTCATTCTTTGCTAGATATTTATAAAGTTATCTCTATCTCCATCATCTCTTTCACTGTCTCTATTCATTGCACAGAGAAATTTAAACAAACAGACCTTCTCCCATTCAAAATCTGAAGGTGGACAATCAAGGAGGAACCTTTCTGGTTAATTCCGCTACTAATTTTTGTTCTGAGTGGACGACAGCCAAACGTCCACTAGAACAAACATCTAGAGCAAGGCTGTCAAACTCTGGACCCGCGGGCTGGATGCATCACATGCTGGCTATGGCCACGCCCAGTTTAGTGAAGGGGGGAAAATGTCCTGAGATGCCATGTGACGCCGTCGTGATGATGTGAGTTTAATACCCCTGCTCTAGAGATATCTCAATAAGACTATGAGAAACTTCATTTATGACCTTGGAAGTCCACATGCAAAGCACAGATATGAAAAAGGGCAATGATAATGCTATCCAGCTTTTTAATTCATTCTTCAGGTTTGAAAACAATGCAGAAAAGCAATCTGTTCAGAAGATGCTTTTCCACAGCTCTCAATGGTGAATTCTCTTGGTTCTTTATTTCTTCCATCAGGGCCCAGTGGACCTGTGGGGGAACTTCCCACCCCAGTGGTGTTACTATTATTTCTGTTGCTTTGGCTAGAAGTAGAACTTGTGGAACTCTTTATCAATTTCATGAACTTAAAAAAAAAAAAATCAAAGGTCCGTTGTTCCATTGGTCCTCTTGAGTGTCTATTCTGAAAAAAATATGATTGTTTGCTGGTCCTCTCCAACCAACTATTGCTTCCCCAACTGTTGGCAACACACTGATTGCATGTGTGGATAGGAACTGATGCTTCTGTGTGCTGCATATCAAATCTGGAGAAGAAATCTATATCCTGCTTGGGAACAGCCCCACAAACAACACTGGGGTTGAAGCTTTACATGGGCATGTTTCTTCCTTGGGAAATAGACATCCCCAGATGTCCATGGCTCAGGGTCTTGTGATGAGAGGGGAAGGGGCTTCTTGGGTGTCTGTATCTATCAAGTGTTAGAACCATAGGGATTGTCTAGATTGAATGAAAGGACAACAAACAAGCCACTCAACTGGGATTGTGCTGGCACAAATCAGAAAATATCACTTTGGAAGTGGAGCAGGAGATAACAATAGGTTTCCTGCATCCTAGATAAGGTAAGCTTAGCACCGTCTATTCAAACCCTCTCAATGAATCTGCTGAAGCATATCCTGCCTACAGAGGTTGGAGAACTGTGATGGTGAGCCTATGGCATGCGTGCCCAAAGGGGAATGCAAAGCCATGTCGCCTGACCCGTTCCTCTTCCGAGTTTCTGGCATGCATGAGGATCAGCTGGCCTTGTTGCACACGGCTGTGCCGGAAACTAGAAGAGCTGGTATTCCATTTTCCTGCATGAACATGCACGCCAGCCAGCTGATTGTCACGTGCCATGCACGCCAGAAACCCAGACGAGTAGCTGGCTGAAACCGGAAGTTCAGTAGCTGAAACTGGAAGTTCATTTTCAGGCGTGTGCATGTGTCCTGGGCAACTCTTCTTTCAGGTTGTATCCCAGATGCAGGGGTGAAATCCAGCAGGTTCTGACAGGTTCTGGAGAACTGGTAGCAGAAATTCTGAGCAGTTCAGAGAACTGGCAAATATCACCTCTGGCCAGAGTGGGGTGGGAATTGAGATTTTGCAGTATCCTTCCCCTGCCACGTCCACCAAGCCACACCCACAGAACCAGTGGTTAAAACAATTTGGATTTCACCACTGCCAGATGCGCATGTGTGCGTGAAGGCTCCTTTTTCAGCACTTGGTGCCGAAAAGATTCGCCATGACTTGTGTAGAAGAACCCCATAACCTCATTCAGGAGTTTCCTATGGAGGCAGAGAAGTATAGAGACCACTTTGGAAACCACGGCAGATGTATCTAGGAACTTTGGAAGATTTTTTGGGGCAGCCCACCAGCTTTTCTCATATGTCAAATTTTGTGGTTTTTTTTTAATTTCCCACAGAAATCAGTAGTAATAAATGAATAATAATGTTGCAATTCTATAGCGATTAATTATATACTAGGAATGGAAAGGTACATCTCCATTTCTAATGCAGAGTGTTACTTTAGGCAATTTCCCCTTAAAAAAAAGGCTGTGGTTTTTTTTTTTAAAAAATCCCTGCAGTCTTTTCCTTTCCAGTGTTGTTTTCTGTTCAGCAGGAGAATCATGTCTCCCTTAACTCGTGATACATATGAATGGTCCAATCTCTTTGGATTCAGGCCCTTATTCATCTTAACTCTAAAGTGGAAAGGTTCATAAACCAGATAAAGAATTGTGTTGCTGCTCTCAAATATGCTTTTCCCAAAAAGCGTTCCGCAGAACTTTCAAGCGTGTTTAAGAGTGCCACACAGTTGCTCTAGGGAATGTATACATGATCGTCTTCTTTTCTTACTGTCAATCAGTTTATTATGTTTCAGATTTTCCTTGGGCACTGTAGATAAAAAAATGAGCTCTCAAGGAATAAATACATATGTATGATATTAAAAATTGATGCCCAAATACTGAGGCAGACTATTAAAAATGCACAGAGGGAGGGAGGAATCGGCGTTACCAGCTCTCAAAGACAAATGGGTCATAGGAGTCGACAGTCTCAATAATTTCCATACAGTGCTAGGCTGGTACTGTATAGATTTCATATCACTTCTCAGCTCAGGAGGATTGCAAAAAAGTGAAATGTGTGCCTTAATTCCAAACCCCAAGGTTTTTTTTCCCCTCTCCCACCTGTCCGTTCACAATATTTAAACTTTGGCACGTTTTTAAAACACTGAAGGATCCTGGACTTAACATGAGGTTATCTTCGCACTAATTTCATGTCTGCCTAGTTTCAAAAGAATTTTTGATTCTATTTTTAATTAACAAGGAGTATTGTGTGTAATTACAGTGTTTTTTCTCTTCCCATCATGCTGCGCTGCCTGGAAAATATTGTGGAATCTTTCCATTTCCAGGCTGGATGTTCAAATTCTCTCTCTCTCTTTTTTTCTCTTTCCTTATCATTTGGATTTTTTTTTTGATTTTTTTTTTTGAATAAGCCAAGCTTATTCACATCTCCAATACAATGGGAGCAATATTCAGTGATCCAGCTCTAGCCATATCCAGATGGATTAAAATATCTGACATTATTTGCTCAATCTTCAATTTGCTTTTATCTGCTCAAACACAGACGAGTCTTTGGGCTAAAAAGAGAGAGAGGGAGAAGAGATTCTGCACACAATTCTGGTGTGCAGAATCCACTGGGAATAGAAATGGGAGGGAAACAGCATACTTTTTAATTTTTCTTCTAATGATTCCAACAAAATGGAATATAACCCACCCAAGTTCTTGCAAGCTGATTTAAATGAGTTAAATGCAGAGCTGGGATAGATGGCAATTATTATTCCATTTTTATTATAATTATAATTCCAGACTGCATTACATATCTGCTATGTGTTCCATTTTTAGATTAACCAAAGACTTAAAAATAGATATTCTGATATAAATTTTAAGGATTCTGGTACATTACTCAGATTTAGCCACAGATGTTGCTCTGATGTGACAGGTAAGTTCTTGGCATTTCCCCAAATTTTTTAGTACTTTACAAGGCTGACTGTTTGAGCAAAAGTAGATTTAATTCCTTCCCATGTCTGTGCCTTGGGGATTCTATTTTACATTTGAAGTTAGAAGGTCAGCATTCAGAGCAATGGGTTGGAGAGTCAAAACAAACATTTCCATAAAAGATTTTGCTTCCAGGTGTCTATAAGGCTGTGATTGAAGCAGTTTGTTTTTGTAGCTCTGAAAGGGGACATCAGCAGTGGGTTAGAGATACAAGCAGAGAGAAAGAAATGGTTTAGAAGAGAACAATATTCTGTTAAAGGGAGGCAAAGCCACTAAGTATATGCAGTGGTGGGCTTCAAGTAATTTAACAACCGGTTCTCTGCCCTAATGATTTCTTCCAACAACCAGTTTGCCAAACTGCTCAGAAAGTTAACAACCGGTTCTCCCGAAGTGGTGCGAACTGGCTGAATCCCACCACTGAGTATATGTCTATATTTTGTAAAGTCCATCAAGGAATATTTATATATTACAACATTGAAACTGTTGATAATTTAAAAATATCTGTACTGATCTTCCTCTTTGCCATGGAACCTTTTTCAGCATCAAATTCAGATTTATTAATTTTGATGCCTAGCAGGTTGGCTGAAAGCCTATGCCCTATGGAGATGATCAGTCATCCAGGCCATGGTTATCCCAAATGTGCTTTTTCAGGCAACTGGACTTGTTTTTATTTTGAAGGCATTTTACTTCTCATCCAAGAAGCTTCTTCAGGTCTGACAGGATGGTGGGGAATGGAAGGATTTATATTCCTTGGAGACAGCTGGTCATTTGCATTCTTTCAGAGAGTTGTTGAGGCCACTTGGAGGTTTATCTGTGTACTCAGGGTCACCTGAGTAGTTCAAATAGGTGTGGAGCCTTCTTGGTTTTCTGTTCAGTGTCCCTTCACTGTTGAACATAGATGCAGGCTGTTGGGGGATGAATCTGTGTTGTCTGCATCTCAAACTGAAGTGCAAATCGATCCTGTAATCTACAATTTTTTTCTGGAAATCTTTTCATACTCCCACAACGTTTGAAGGATGTTCATCCCAAAGTGAATAGGTAAAAGTCTATGGAGATTCTCAGTCATCCAGGTCATGGTTGATCCAAAGGTGATTTTTCAGGCGGGAACTGGACTGTCTCATTTTTTTCTTTGAGGATGTTTCGTTTCTCATCCAAGAAGTTTTTTCAGCTCTGACTGGATGGTGGGGAATGGAAAGATTTATATTCCTTGCAGACAGCTTGTCATTTGCATTGTTTAAGAGTCACTGAGGCCACTTGGAGGTTCATCCTCAGGGTCAGCTGAGTAGTGCAAATAGGTTTGAAACCAGATTGGTTGAAATTCAACACCTATGCCCAAAATTAAGTATGACCTTGGTTTCGCTGGCTATATTGGTTTCAGATTTTGGGAAATGAAATCCAGTACCATTTAGGACAGGGGTCACCAACCTTCTGGACCTCAGGGACCACTAAATCCATAATTTTAAATCTCGAGGACCACTAATATGATTTTTTAAAAAAGATAAATAGTATTTAGTGCAATATAAAAAATGCAAATAATTTTTCTGCGAACCACCAAAATTTTCTCGCGGACCACCAGTGGTCCATGGACCACCAGTTGGTGACCATTGATTTAGGAGGAGGCACCAAATGATGAAATGGTGACATACAGGCAGTATTATACTCAACTCCACTTATTCAACTTACTCTTGGTTCCACATGATATCTATCTATCACCTACCGTTCTTTTATTTACGAATGTGTCTACACTGCTTTGGTTGAAAAAAGAGAGGGGGTTTTTTTACAAATGAAATATAGAGTTTACCACCACCTTTTTTGGAGACGCTTTTCAATTTCCCACTCTAGCTTACACTCTGGAATTCAGATTGAGGCCTATCAAGGTCAGACAAGGTTGGACAAGCTCTTCCACCTTCTGTAAAGAGCCAGGGATATGGCTATGAGGGAAATATTCCGACAATTTTTTATTTTTTATAAGGTATTAGTCGATGAGAGCTACTGGTCATTTAACATTTTGAAAATTCAAATCTAATGGATGCTATTCTGCATTTATTCAAATAGGAATAGCACTTAGACTTATATATCGGTTAATAGTGCTTTACGGCCCTCTCTAAAAGGTTTACATAGTCAGCCTATTGCCCCCAACAATCTGGGTCCTCATTTTACCCACCTCGGAAGGATGGAAGGCTGAGTCAACCTTGAGCCTGGTGAGATTTGAACTGCTGAACTGCAGCTAGCAGTCAGATGAAGTAGCCTGCAGTGCTGCACTCTAACCACTGTGCCACCTTGGCTCTTTATAAGAAGGAAGGGGAAAAGATCAGATTTGTATTACTGTACAACAGCCTATTTCAATAGAGCTTATTTCTAGCCTTTTGCTGGAGTCTGCTTCCTGATCTAGGCAACCTCAGAGGCCTGACAATTTCTAAGGAAAATAAAGAATAAAGGTTAAAGCAATATAAATCAAAGAAATACTGCTGTCTATATACGTCATCAGGTGTTTTCACTCTTTTTGGTGCTTTAGATCTACAATCTCCAAATTTCAGTTTTCTGGAAGCTAGCTCAATTTCACTTTCATTTCATATGAACCACAGTGGCGCAATGGTTAGAGTGCAGTACTGCAGGCTATTTCTGCTGCCTGCAGGCTGCCTGCAATTTGACACTTCAAATATTACCAGGCTCAAGGTTGACTCAGCCTTCCATCCTTCCGAGATGGGTAAAATGAGGATCCAGATTGTTGGGGAAAATATGCTGATTCTGTAAACAGCTTAGAGAGGGCTGTAAAGCACTGTAAAGCAGTATATAAGTGTAAGTGCTATTGCTATTTCAGTAGTACTGTTTTGCCAAGTCAAAGTCGTTAAAAGATGATCCACAAACTTAACTAATATTAATTTGTTTGCTAGACATTTTGACCTGCTTCAAGATAGATCCTCAACTCAGAAAGTAGCATGATCTGCCTTGTGTTGCCTCTTTGTGACTTGTCTGAATTGTGAGGTATAAATCAGAAAAAACTGGAGCCTCTGCTTCCCATTATACAGCATGACACACACACACACACACACACACACACACACACACACACAAATTCATCTTTCATCAGAATAGGGTATCAAGAAATTCAGAGCAGTATAATTGAAAGAAGCATGCCAAATTTCATAGAAATAACTGTAGAGGTTTTTAAGCTACATGTCTTTAAAATCTTTTTTTTACCCTGTCCAAAATGTTATTATTACAAGACAGAATATAATGCAATTTGCATAGAAAATGAAGCCTATAGAGAGGAATATCTATGGCAAATTTCAGGCAGATAGGTTGAAAAACGTTTTGCACAAAGGGAAGAGCTGGTGGCAAGGAATAATGATGTACTTCATGAATAGATTGGAGCTGACTGTCAGGTTAGAGAGCACAGAAAGTATAATAGATTAACTCACTCATCTGTTCCTTAAAAGGAAATACAGTACTTAAACTAGTCAGGCAAAAGACAGCCACCAAACCACTTCGTACAACTTGTAAGTATGGGAGATAGGAAACACTGATTAAGTTCTTTCTCACCTTCTTTCCATCACCCACCCTAAAGGCATAGCGATTGGACTAGCCAATGGTGGTCTGATAGCAAAAGGTCATTCTGATGTGAAGACAGTCATTGCATTCTACATCCTCTTTTCTCCCTTCCTTTCCCTTCCCTTCCCTTCCCTTCCCTTACCAGCAAGGCATTTAGAACTGTCAGAAGCACTCAGGTTTTAAACAACCTTTTCACTTCTGGACAATCTATGCCATTCCATCCAGCACACTGAGTTCTGAAACAACCTATCAGAGGTGGAATTTCATCGGGGTTGTTGAACTGGGGATAAGTCTGCTTAAAGGCAGACGTTTCATCTCCAGTGAGTTACAGAAAATAGCCATACAGCCATATTCCACAATAGATTTGGAGGCTGTGCCAATGCAATTTTTTTTTAAAGTGAAACTTCTAGTTTCTGGGTGACTAGATGGACAAATCTCTTATGTAGGCTGCATTTTCAGAAGTGATTTGCCACTAACCTTTTGCTAAAGCAGGATTAAAACTGGTTTCTCTGGTCATTTATCTGTCTCTCTAATCTGTTTCTCTGCCTCTGCCTCTCTCTCTCTCTCTCTCTTTCTTTCCCTCCCTCCTTTCCTCCCTCTTTATGGAGAAATCTGTAGTGCTGCAAAAGGTGACAGGAAAGAGAAGAGGATCATGAGCAGCAATGACAATGGATACAATTCCCTCAACAATGTCAAACTATTTACTAAATCTACACTGCTATTAATCTTCTCATCGTTTTCATTACCAATCTCTTTCCACTTATGACTGTATGACTGTAACTTTTTGTTGCTATCATTAAGGGTTAAATTGCAACCTATGACCATCATTTGTGTTGTAAATGTTGTACTTTTGATGAAGGTATTTTTCTTTCTTTTCTTTTATGTACACTGAGAGCATATGCACCAAAACAAATTCCTTGTGTGTCCAATCACACTTGGCCAATAAAAAATTCTATTCTATTCTATACACTATTGAAAGATTTGAAGAACCAGATTGGGGGCAGATGTTCCTAGAGAAAATCTTGCTATGTAGTTGTTAAGTTGGCACCAGCTTGTTCTCCTCCCACTCTCTCCCGGACCACCAGACGGACAGACAGAGATTCCTAAGCATTTATTTCAGGAAGGTTTATGCAATGTTACTTTGCAAAATTGAGCCTAAAATGTAACTCGTACTCCCTTCTATGTATCAATTTACCAATAATAGCTGGGATGCCTGGAGATACCAGACGAGTCAGATGCATCTTGTTCCTTGCCAGAATTCCAATGAGAAGTCAGCATCCATTGACTCTCTTGATTCCTGATTTATCTGGGGCTTCCTTCCCTAGTTGTCATGAGAGATTTTAAGCCAGTGCAGGAAAGCCACTCTCTGTACCACACACATTTTTATTTTTATTTTTTACATTTAAGGGTATGAATAATTAACTAGATAAATTTCAACAAAACAAAACGAAGCTGATTTTGCAGAACCCTGGGATAAGCACAGGCATGCATTCCAAACACAACTTTGTTTATGTTGTCACTAAATTAGCTTTTGACTGCTTTTTAATTAATACCGCCATGCCTCAATAAGACTGCCCAAATGTCTTATTGGGCCTTTCCAAGCTCTTGTGATTTCATACTTCTGCATTAAAATAAGCATTCCTATATCATCCCCTTGCCCTACAAGGTCACTTGAAATTAAGAACCTTAGAATCTTAGCATTTCACAGGGATTAATCAAGTTAATTGGCATCAGATCAGATGTGTTTCTCGTGTCAACACACTTTAATTTTATTACCTTGTTTCCTAAACATGCAGCAATTTGTGATAGGAAGGGTTAAAGCCATATCTTCTGCTGCTGAGAAGTTCAGATCTTCCTCATTACTATGCAGCAACCAGATGACCTCTGTCTTAAGGCTAAAAACCTGTTTTACTGTCTGATTAGGTTTTATATAAATTCTACATTATTCCAGATAAGCCATAAATTGTAATGCTATGGTAAATTATCATTCAATTAGACATTTAACTTTATATCTGAATAATAACCCAATAGGAGAAACAGTGGAGATCCAGAAAGGTTAATGCACACGTTCCTTTTATAAACTTAGTTAGACATTTCATTCCAGAATCAATAGGCTATTACTGATGTATTAGATAATTAATTTTATTCCAGATAATTTACTCTAGGCAGATATACCTCCTCAAGTTAAGCACTGATTTGATCCCAGAGTAAACTAAACATGCATCTTCTCTGTACTTTGAACATTATCGTTGAATGTCAAGATCACCTTATAGTCATACGATATATGCTGGCTTTCCCCAATCTGGTATCTTTGCTGCTTGTATCCTTATGATTTATATTGATATTGATTGTTTCCTGATTGCTTATTTGTACCCTATGACTATCATTATTTTATTTATTTATTTATTTATTTATTATATTTGTATACCGCCCATCTCCCGAAAGACTCAGGGCGGTTCACAGCCAAAAAACAACAGAAAACATATAATACATATAAACAGCTAAAAGAATAGACAGTTAAATTCAATTGATGCCCTAAAACTTTTAAATACAAATTTAAAACCTCAATTAAACCCCTTTTTTAAAAATCCCAATTTAAAAACTATGTTCAAGCTAGTCCTGCTCTTCGAAACAGCAACGTCTTCAGCTCGCGGCGGAAGGACCTGAGATCGGGGAGTTGACGAAGCCCCAGAGGGAGCTCGTTCCAGAGGGTAGGGGCCCCCACAGACAAGGCCCTCCCCCTAGAGGTCGCCAGCCCACATTGTTTAGCTGACGGTATCCGGAGGAGGCCCTCTCTGTGAGAGCGCACTGGTCGGTGAGAGGTTAATGGTGGCAGTAGGCGGTCCCGTAAATATCCCGGCCCTAGGCCATGGAGCGCTTTAAAGGTGATAACAAGTACCTTGGAGTGGACCCGGGAGGCCACCGGGGGCCAGTGCAGACTACGCAGGAGGGTGTTACAGGGAGCCACAAGGTGCTCCTTCTATCACCAGCGCAGCCGCATTCTGGACCAGTTGGAGTCTCCGGTACCCTTCAAGGGAGCCCCATGTAGAGAGCATTACAGTAGTCCAGGCGGGATGTAACAAGGGCATGAGCGACCGTGCATAAGGAAGCCCGATCCAGAAAGGGGCGTAACTGGCGTATCAGGCGAACCTGATGAAAAGCTCCCCTGGTGACAGCTATCATATGATCTTCTAAAGACAGCCGTGCATCCAGGAGGACGCCCAGATTACGAGCCCTTTCGGTGGGGCCAATAGTTCGCCCCCAATGGTCAGTGATGGAATTAGCTGACTGTACCGGGCCGCCGGCATCCACAGCCACTCGGTCTTGGTGGGATTTAGTCTGAGTCTGTTCCTCCCCATCCAAACCCGTACGGCCCCCAGGCACTGGGACATCACTTCAACAGCCTCGTTGGGGTGGTTAGGGGTGGAAATATAGAGCTGGGTATCATCAGCGTATAGATGACAACTCACCCCAAAACCACGGATGATCTCACCCAGCGGCTTCATATAGATGTTGAACAGAAGAGGCGAGAGAACCGACCCTTGCGGCACCCCACATAAGAGGCGCCTTGGGGTCGATCTCTGTCCCCCCGTCAACACCATCTGCGACCGGTCGGAGAGGTAGGAGGAGAACCACCGATGAACAGTGCCCCTCACTCCAAGTCCCTCGAGTCGGCGCAGCAGGATACCATGATCGATGGTATCAAAAGCCGCTGAGAGATCTAATAGGACCAAGACAGAGGAACAACCTCTGTCCCGAGCCCTCAAGAGATCATCAACTAGGGCGACCAAGGCTGTTTCCATGTTGTGACCAGGCCGGAAACCGGACTGGAATGGATCAAGATAGACAGTTTCATCCAGGTACTGGGGCAACTGTCGTGCAACCACACTCTCGACAACCTTTGCCTGGCGAAGGTTGGAGACCGGACGATAATTTGCTAAACTAGCTGGGTCAAGGGAAGGCTTCTTGAGGAGGGGCCTCACCACCGCCTCTTTCAAGGCGGCAGGGAAAACACCCTCCATCAAAGAAGCGTTCACAATTTTCTGGAGCCAGCCTCGTGTCACCTCCCGGGTGGCCAAAACCAACCAGGAGGGACACGGGTCCAATAAACATGTGGTTGCATTCAATCTCCCCATTAACCTGTCCATGTCTTCAGGAGCCACAGGATCAAACTCATCCCAGATAATAACATCAAGACTTGCCTCCTCCACCCCGTCTGGATCCACCCAGTCTGTGTCCAACCCTTCCCGAATTTGAGCGATTTTATCAAACAGATATTGTCCAAATTCCTCAGCTCGACCCTTTAAGGGATCCTCTACCGCTCTCTGATGGAGGAGCGAGCGGGTCACCCTAAACAGGGCGGCTGGGCAGTTATCTGCTGATGCAATGAGGTTGGAAAAATACTCCCGTTTTGCCAGCCTCATCGCCACTAGATAGGTCTGAATTTGAGACCTAACTAGTGTCCGGTCAGATTCGGAGCGGCTGGCTCTCCAGATACTCTCTAGGCGTCTTTTCCAGCGCTTCATTTCCCTCAGCCCCTCGGAGTACCAAGGGGCTAAACGAGATCGGCACCGGGTCAGAGGCCGCAAAGGCACGACTCGATCTAGAGCGCCAGCCGCCGCCCGATCCCAGGCAGCGACCAGAGCATCATTAAGTGTTGGACCTTATGATTCTTGATGAGTGTATATTTTCTTTTATGTACACTGAGAGCATATGCACCAAGACAAATTCCTCGTGTGTCCAATCACACTTGGCCAATAAAGAATTCTATTCTATTCTATTCTATTCTATTCTATTCTATTCTATTCTATTCTATTCTATTCTATTCTATTCTTCCATATATGTTGTACCTAGAACTTGAAGAATTGCCCTCAATCTAAAAGGGTGTTTCAGGTATGAGGAGGCTGGCTTATTTATTTTATTTTATTTTTTATGTATTTATTTTTGTCAATCATATATAAGATAACAAGTCAAAGTATAAACATAATTTGGATACATGAAAAGATTAAGTAAAAAGGAATATTAGGACAGGGACGGTAGGCATGCAGGTGCTCTTATGCACGCCCCTTACAGACCTCTTAGGAATGGGGTGAGGTCAACAATAGACAGTTTAAGCTTAAAGTTTTGGGGATTTGGGGAAGAAACTACAGAGTTAGGTAGTGCATTCCAGGCATTGAGAACTCTGTTACTGAAGTCGTATTTTCTGCAATCAAGTTTGGAGTGGTTCGCCTTGAGTTTGCATCTGTTATTTGCTTATGTATTGTTGTGGTTGAAGCTGAAGTAGTCATTGACAGGTAGGACATTGTGGTAGATAATTTTATGTACTATGTTTGCATAGTTCTAAATTGTCTAAGGCCAAAATTTGGAATCTGGTGGCATAAAGTATTTTATTGCGAGCTGAGGAGTGGAGGACTCTTCTTGTGAAATATCTCTGTACTCTCTCGATTATTATTATGGAAAAAATACATTTAAATAACATCCATGCACCAGAGGACTAGGTCAAAAGGTAGAAGACAAATCTGAGCATCTTCATATCTGCAGGTTCTCTCAGAGATAATGTTCCAATGCTAAACTCTATTCATTGAGCCAGTTCGACCCTTGCGGAAGGCACAGTATATCTATCTAGTGCTAGAGGGAGTTTGTTCCACTGCATGCTTTCTTGGTTGCCAGGGGACTCGGGTTTCTTGCATTGCAATTTGCTGGGTCTCTAAGGCTTCATAAGATTGAATGCTGTGATCCTGGCTTTGACCCATCCTTGAAATCGGAACCAGAGAGTCCTCATAAAAACACTCTGCAAAAGGGGAAATTCTGGAGGTAGAAATTGTGGAAGTATGTAAGAAATAAACATCCGACATGTCTTCAGTTGACTGAATGCTCAGATGTTTAATGTTAACAAAGAGACATCTGGTGTAGGGCTTTCTAACAGTACACTTTTGAAGTCTAGGAATGTTACTGCTGTTAAACATTTGAAGAATGTGTTTCAGTTATATTATTTGCAAGAAAATATTTGTTATGCAGATCATTTCACAACATTTCAGGTAGAAACTTAATTAAACTGAGCCTGGTCAGAAGATCCAGGGGCCTATTTTTTTTAATTTTTTTTTTTTACTATTTACAGAACTTAGATGAAGAATGGTAAAACGGAAGCCCCTAGAACAATTTTCACATTTTTGGCACTGGTGAACAGAATACAAGCCTTAAATATACGTGGGTGTATGTGTACGTGTGTGGATACACACGTATACATATATAGTATATATGTGTGTGTATTGTCAGAAGAATACTTTGGGGTTTCAAATTGAGCTGGCAAGAATAAATAAAAATGAGATCCACACAGCTGTGGGAAAAAAGAAATATTTATTCCTAAAAGGAAACAATTTGCATTTAGGGGCAGGCTGCAGAGAAACGGGGTAAAGCAGCAGATTTATATAAGGGAAGCTTGAAGTGTCTAAGTGCTGATTCTAGGGTGACACTTGAGGTGTACATCTGTGTGTGTGTGTGTGTGTGTGTGTGTGTGTAAGTATGTTTATTCTTGTGAACATGCAGTTCCTCTGGGAGACCTAATTTAATTAACTCTGTTTGTGTTTGCAGACCTTATCCTTTGATATGTGGAGTAGGTCTGGATAATTTATTTGGGGATTTGAGGAAGTTTGAGAAAGGGATTTTCCCGTTTGCTATTTTTACTTGATTAATTTAGTTTCAGCTGACTGACAATTATCTAGTGGAGATACTGATTCTCAAACCATTGTGGATTCTGTTAATATTTTAAGGGACGATGGAAACAGTATAAAATATATTTTATTATACAACTTTTCACAGTATGTGTGTGTACACACGCACGCACACAGAGTATATATGATGTGTGTGTGTGTGTGTGTTTGTGTGTGTGTTACTACTGTAATCCTTTTGACATGTACATGATCTTTACAACATATACAACAAAGAGGATTAGCTGAGTACAGCTATATTGAACAAGTTTTCCTCACAACACAGTTATCTAAATCCATCCATTTGCATTCATGACATCAGGCCTCAGGGCATTTCAGAGATACATATATTCTCTTTTGCGATAACTGAAAGCTTCCTCAAATCCAACTTTTCAAAGCTGAAAAGATTGAAGGCTCTTATTGGCACAAATAAGCGGTGGTTAACTTTGTGAGGTGTAACCAAATCTTGAATCCCAATCCAAATTGTGCTGATTTGGAAAGCAGGTTGAATCAAGAGAGAAAATTGGTTTAAACCAAATGTTAATGAATAGTGTTAATTTTTGTTCTTCTAGAGCTAGCATTTGCAAAACATATACTGACGTGGTACTGTCTGTGCTAATTAACCCTATTTCTGAACAGTTTTTATTTAGCTTAGGGGTTTGTTTAATAATTTTTATTTCAATTACTATATAAAGATGGTATAAAAATATTTATAGTCCTATGCATCAGCATTTAGTGGTTGTTGTTTTCATCTGCTATATCCTATTTTTTTCTCTCTCCTTAAATCTTCCTAGCTCAGTGATCAAGTCTCAGAGAAGAAAATGCTCTCCATGCATGCTCATAGGCCGGCTCCAGATTTCTGCTGTTAGTGCCAAATTCTACCAAGGTAACACTACTTTTATTATTTATATGTTTTTGCTTTAATTATCTCATCTCTGATGATATTGTGTAACCAGTGGTGGGATTCAAGTAATTTAACAACCGGCTCTCTGCCCTAATGATTTCTTCCAACAACCAGTTTGCCAAACTGCTGACAAAGTTAACAACCGGTTCTCCCAAAGTGGTACGAACTGGCTGAATCCCACCACTGTGTGTAACCAATATTGATGAGTTTCAGGATTTTACCAGTTTAGAACCTTGTTCTAATTCAGGTACATGTCCATTTTAGTTGTATTTAATGCATTTAATTTCAATGAGGAAAAAGTGTTTTTGTCAACATTGTCTTCGCTAAATTTAAACTGGCTACCCTTTTCTTTGACAAAGCAAAAAAACAAAAACAAAAACCAAGTCAAAAGGATTTGTGAAGTAATGTATCTAATCTCTTGATATATTATTGTCTTGGGATTTCATTTATCACCTTATGCTTCAGAATGAAAAGCTAAGTCTGCCATTACAATTTATACCCAGTAATTAGGAGAAGTATAATTGACACTGATCGTGTTAAATGCATGCAAGAAAGATGCAAATCTACTCATCCATTGTCTTTAAAGGAATATTCTGGAAACTTTCTTCATATCCCCTCATACAAATTAGGTAACTTCGTTGGAAGGGTCTAGGAAGTCACCTATACTGGGAAAGCAAAGTCAAAACCCAAATTCTATTATCTTTGCCTTTTTAAAAAAATCACTACATTTAATTTGGGGAGGGGTGTGATTTTAATTCAAATACATTTTATTAGAGATCTTGAATCTCCCCACCCTGTATATATATATATATATATATATATATATATATATATATATATATATATATATATATATATATATATATATATATATATATAGATATAGGTCTTTGGTTGTTCGGGTTTTCTCCCGTGTAAGATTGGAAGTGTCTTGGCGGCGTTTCGAAGTCTCATTCGTCATCTTCAGGCTTCAGCTTAGTGCTTCTGGGAGCAATGTGTGATCGCAGCTGTTTCTTCCTTTTAACTGCTAGTGGGGTTTGAACTGATTGGGTGGGAGCTTGGCTGTGCTCTGATTGGATGGGGTTTTCTGTGCTCTGATTGGCTGGGGTGTGTCCTGTGTTGGTGGGGGCTTGGTTGTGCTCAGTCTAGTCTGTGCTGCAGGGGGATTTGAGCTGGTGAGCTGCATAGCTGTTGTTTGGCTTTGTGGTCGTGCTACATCTTCATAGTGGGTGTCAGTCTGCTGCATGAATGGATTGGAGGGGTTTGAAATGGCTAATGTTGCAGCTGCGGTCTGGCTTCTGGTCCTTGGTCGTGCTTCATGATCAGTGTGGGTTTGGGTCTGCTTTCTGGGTGGATGTGGTGGTGACATCCTGTGTGGACCTCGTGAGTGTGGGTCTGGTGTCATTCCTCGTGTTAGGGACTCGTTTGTCAATAAGGCGGGTTTCCAAATGGCTGGTAGGCGGAGGTGTCATCTCGTTTGTTCATGCTGTGTGGGCGTTTTTCTATCTCAATGGCTTCTCTGATTATTCTGTTGTTAAAGTGTTCAGTTTTGGCGATAGTTCTGGTCTTTTTAAAGTCAATATCATGTCCTGTGACTTTAAAGTGTTGGACCAGGGAAGAAGTTGGTTCCTCTTTTTTGAATGAGTTCTTGTGTTCTTCAATCGTGCACTTATTCTTCTGTTGGTTTGTCCAATGTATGTGGTGGGGCAGGCGGTGCATGGGATTTCATATACTCCTTGATTTTCTAACTCAATTTTGTCTTTGGGGTTTCTTAGGATGGTGGATATTTTTCTGTTTGTGCAGAATGCTGTCTTGATGTTGTGTTTGTGGAGGATCTTGCTGATTCTGTCTGTGGTGCCTTTTATATATGGGAGGAGGGCTGTGCCGTTTTCTTGTTCTCTGTCTTGGATTTTAGTGGGGGGTTCTTTTTGGATTAGCTTGGTAATCTTATTTCTTTGGAATCCATTGGATGTTAGTACGTTAGTGAGAGTGTCTAGTTCGGTTTTAGGTGTTGTTCATCAGCTAAGCATTTTGTTCTGGAGATGAGTGTCTTGGCTACGGAGTTGATCTGTGCTGGGTGGTGGTGTGAGAGTGCGTGCAGATAGCGGTTTGTGTGTGTTTTCTTCTGGTAGATGGTGTGTCCTAGGGGCCATTGGGTTTCTGTAGACTAAGACATCCAGGAAGGAAGTTGGTTATTAACTTCTGTTTCCATGGTGAACTGTATTTTGGGGTGTAGGCTATTGAGTGTGTGAGGAAGTTGTCAAGTTTTTCTTTCCCGTGTGGCCAGATTATGAAGGTGTCGTCTACATATCTGAGCCAGAGTTTGGGTTTGTGATCAGATTTTCTAGAGCTTGGGTTTCAAAGTGTTCCATGTAGAGACTGGCAATGACAGGTGAGAGGGGTGATCCCATGGGTGCTCCTTCTACTTGTTTGTATTTTTGTCCATTATAGATGAAGTATGTGTTGGATAGGCAGTGGTTGGTCAGATCTAGGATGTGCTTGGGGGGGTTATATTTGTTTTGGATAGCTGTCAAGGCTTCTTTGATTGGCACTTGGGTGAAGAGGGATATGACATCAAAGCTCACTGGGCTTTAAGGTCGCTGGGCTGTAAGTTTTGTTTCTTTATGATCTCTATGAACTGGAATGAGTTTTTTACGTGTGAGGTGATGGATTCTGCATAGGGCTGTAGTTGTTTGGCGAGAAATTTGGCTAGGTTTTGTAGAGGTGAGCCTATGGAGCTGACTATGGGTCTGAGTGGGGTTCCTTCTTTGTGTATCTTGGGGAGGCCATAGAGCTTAGGGCATCTGGATGATTTCTCTCTGGGAATGATTCTTTGTTGGATTTCTTCGCTGATGGGGGAGGCTTTTATTTTGGATCTAGTGGTTTTTTCTAGGTAGGTGGTGGAGTCTGTGTTTAGGGGCTTGTATGCAGGGTCTTGGAGTAGGTTGGTTAATTTGGTTTGGTAGTCAGATGTGTTCATAACCACCGTGGCGTTGCCCTTGTCTGCTGGTAGGATTATTATGCTGGTATCTTTTTTCAGGTTAAGTAGTGCTGTCTGTTCCTCTTTGGGTAAGTTGCTTTTGGGTGGCTTGCTGGTGCAGAGGATGTTGGAGATCTCGAGTCTGATTTTGTTAGCGTCATCGGGCTTGATTTTGGTCAGGCTGGTTTCAACTCCGCATATAATGGTTTCGGTGGGGATGTATTTGGGAGTGACTGCAAAGTTGAATCCTTTGGAAAGGACATCGGTTTCAGCTTTGGTGAGGATCCTATCTGAGATGTTATGCACTGTTTGTTTCATGTGTTGCTGTGAGGTGGAGGGTTTGTTTCTGGCGTTCTTGTAGTCTTGAGTTTGTTGGTGTCGTGTCTGTCTTGAGGGTGGTCTGTGTTTTGGCTCTCAGGCGCTGTTGGTGGTTGTCCCAAAGTGCAGGGTGCATCTTGTTGCTGAGTTTGAGGTGAAGTGTGTGAGAGACTTTGTTGAGCTGATCTTCTCAGGAATCTGGTGAAGTTCATTTCTGATTAGGGCCAATTCTGTTCAGGATGCGTTTGGGTGGATGCAGCCAATTGGAAGCAGATTAAAGACTCAGCGGCAGTTTAGAACTGAATAAAATGAGCTCTTTGGACTTCTAGCATAGGTCCTGGTCAGATACAGCTATCCAAAACAAATATAACCCCCAAGCACATCCTAGATCTGACCAACCACTGCCTATCCAACACATACTTCATCTATAATGGACAAAAATACAAACAAGTAGAAGGAGCACCCATGGGATCACCCTCTCACCTGTCATTGCCAATCTCTACATGGAACACTTTGAAACCCAAGCTCTAGAAAAATCTGATCACAACCCAAACTCTGGCTCAGATATGTAGACGACACCTTCATAATCTGGCCACACGGAAAGAAAACTTGACAACTTCCTCACACACCTCAATAGCCTACACCCCAAAATACAGTTCACCATGGAAACAGAAGTTAATAACCAACTTCCTTCCTGGATGTCTTAGTCTACAGAAACCCAATGGCTCCCTAGGACACACCATCTACCAGAAGAAAACACACACAAACCGCTATCTGCACGCTCTCTCACACCACCACCCAGCACAGATCAACTCCGTTGCCAAGACACTCATCTCCAGAACAAAATGCTTAGCTGATGCACAACACCTAAAACCGAACTAGACACTCTCACTAACGTACTAACATCCAATGGATTCCAAAGAAATAAGATTACCAAGCTAATCCAAAAGAACCCCCCACTAAAATCCAAGACAGAGAACAAGAAAACGGCACAGCCCTCCTCCCATATATAAAAGGCACCACAGACAGAATCAGCAAGATCCTCCACAAACACAACATCAAGACAGCATTCTGCACAAACAGAAAAATATCCACCATCCTAAGAAACCCCAAAGACAAAATTGAGTTAGAAAATCAAGGAGTATATGAAATCCCATGCACCGCCTGCCCCACCACATACATTGGACAAACCAACAGAAGAATAAGTGCACGATTGAAGAACACAAGAACTCATTCAAAAAGAGGAACCACCTTCTCCCCTGGTCCAACACTTTAAAGTCACAGGACATGATATTGACTTTAAAAAGACCAGAACTATCGCCAAAACTGAACACTTTAACAACAGAATAATCAGAGAAGCCATTGAGATAGAAAAACGCCCACACAGCATGAACAAACGAGATGACACCTCCCGCCTACCAGCCATTTGGAAACCCGCCTTATTGACAAACGAGTCCCTAACACGAGGAATGACACCAGACCCACACTCAAGGTCCACACAGGATGTCACCACCACACATCCACCCAGAAAGCAGACCCAAACCCACACTGATCATGAAGCACGACCAAGGACCAGAAGCCAGACCGCAGCTGCAACATTAGCCATTTCAAACCCTCCAATCCATACATGCAGCAGACTGACACCCACTATGAAGATGTAGCACGACCACAAAGCCAAACAACAGCTATGCAGCTCACCAGCTCAAATCCCCTGCAGCACAGACTAGACTGAGCACAACCAAGCCCCCACCAACACAGGACACACCCCAGCCAATCAGAGCACAGAAAACCCCATCCAATCAGAGCACAGCCAAGCTCCCACCCAATCAGTTCAAACCCCACTAGCAGTTAAAAGGAAGAAACAGCTGCGATCACACATTGCTCCCAGAAGCACGGTTGAAGCCTGAAGATGACGAATGAGACTTCGTCGAAACGCCGCCAAGACACTTCCAATTTTACACGGGAGAAAACCCGAACAACCAAAGACCTATATACAAACACCTGTGAAAACCTCAGAACACAAATATATATATATATATATATATATATATATATATATATATATATATATATATATATATATATATATATATATATATATATATATATATATATATATATATATATATATATATATATATATATATATATATATATATATATATATATATTTTCTGAGGTTTTCAATATATCTTTGGTTGTTCGGGTTTTCTCCCGTGTAAAATTGGAAGTGTCTTGCCGACGTAAGTCTCATTCGTCATCTTCAGGCTTCAACCGTGCTTCTGGGAGCAATGCTTTGCTCCCAGAAGCACGGTTGAAGCCTGAAGATGACGAATGAGACTTCACGAAACGCCGCCAAGACACTTCCAATTTTACACGGAGAAAACCCGAACAACCAAAGACCTATATATATATATATATATATATATATATATATATATATATATATATATATATATATATTATTTCTGGTACTTTGATGTCAGCTTTGATGTGAATCCTCAGAAGCGGTTCATGTCATAGAAGCATAAAATAGAAAACACACACAAACCGCTATCTGCACGCACTCTCACACCACCACCCAGCACAGATCAACTCCGTAGCCAAGACACTCATCTCCAGAACAAAATGCTTAGCTGATGAACAACACCTAAAACCCGAACTAGACACTCTCACTAACGTACTAACATCCAATGGATTCCAGAGAAATAAGATTACCAAGCTAATCCAAAAGCAACCCCCCACTAAAATCCAAGACAGAGAACAAGAAAACGGCACAGCCCTCCTCCCATATATAAAAGGCACCACAGACAGAATCAGCAAGATCCTCCACAAACACAACATCAAGACAGCATTCTGCACAAACAGAAAAATATCCACCATCCTAAGAAACCCCAAAGACAAAATTGAGTTAGAAAATCAAGGAGTATATGAAATCCCATGCACCGCCTGCCCCAGCACGTACATTGGACAAACCAACAGAAGAATAAGTGCACGCATTGAAGAACACAAGAACTCATTCAAAAAGAGGAACTAACTTCTTCCCTGGTCCAACACTTTAAAGTCACAGGACATGATATTGACTTTAAAAAGACCAGAACTATCGCCAAAACTGAACACTTTAACAACAGAATAATCAGAGAAGCCATTGAGATAGAGAAACGCCCACACAGCATGAACAAACGAGATGACACCTCCCGCCTACCAGCCATTTGGAAACCCGCCTTATTGACAAACGAGTCCCTAACACGAGGAATGACACCAGACCCACACTCAAGGTCCACACAGGATGTCACCACCACACATCCACCCAGAAAGCAGACCCAAACCCACACTGATCATGAAGCACGACCAAGGACCAGAAGCCAGACCGCAGCTGCAACATTAGCCATTTCAAACCCTCCAATCCATACATGCAGCAGACTGACACCCACTATGAAGATGTAGCACGACCACAAAGCCAAACAACAGCTATGCAGCTCACCAGCTCAAATCCCCTGCAGCACAGACTAGACTGAGCACAACCAAGCCCCCACCAACACAGGACACACCCCAGCCAATCAGAGCACAGAAAACCCCATCCAATCAGAGCACAGCCAAGCTCCCACCCAATCAGTTCAAACCCCACTAGCAGTTAAAAGGAAGAAACAGCTGCGATCACACATTGCTCCCAGAAGCACGGTTGAAGCCTGAAGATGACGAATGAGACTTCGTCGAAACGCCGCCAAGACACTTCCAATTTTACACGGAGAAAACCCGAACAACCAAAGACCTATATACAAACACCCGTGAAAACCTCAGAAAACAAATATATATATATATATATATATATATATATATATATATATATATATATATATATATATATATATATATATATATATATATATATATATATATATATATATATATATATATATATATATATATATATATATATATATATATATATATATTTCTGAGGTTTTCAATATATCTTTGGTTGTTCGGGTTTTCTCCCGTGTAAAATTGGAAGTGTCTTGCCGACGTAAGTCTCATTCGTCATCTTCAGGCTTCAACCGTGCTTCTGGGAGCAATGCTTTGCTCCCAGAAGCACGGTTGAAGCCTGAAGATGACGAATGAGACTTCACGAAACGCCGCCAAGACACTTCCAATTTTACACGGAGAAAACCCGAACAACCAAAGACCTATATATATATATATATATATATATATATATATATATATATATATATATATATATATATTATTTCTGGAACTTTGATGTCAGCTTTGATGTGAATCCTCAGAAGCGGTTCATGTCATAGAAGCATAAAATATAAAATCACATCATTTGCTTAAAAAAAAAATGCAACCATCATAGAAGACAGCAGTGGGACTCCAGAGTCATAAAATAGCAATAAAACAGAATAGCTATAAATAACCATGTTGAGCCCAATATACTGTCATTACAACAAGAGAAACAATTCAGCAGCACCGTTTTTTTGCCCTCTCCCTGCTTCACTTATGGATCTGTGTTTCTTTTGCAGCAAATGAAAAATTGAACCAGATGGAGCCCATTTAGTACGATTTTCACTTGTTCCAAAATGAACACCATGAGTAATGAATGTCTATGAAGCCATTTGCATTTTGTTACTCATATCCACGATCATTCTTTACTCATTTCTAGGGGTGGATGGGAAATAATTTCTTCTTTGGCAACGGGAAAGCTGAGTTAGGAGCTCTTTTTACTAAATACCCAAAGGTGCTTTTTTCCTTAAAGACATTTCTCTTCTCATTCAAGAAGCTTCTTCAATTCTGAAGAAGCGTCTTGGATGAGAAGCTAAATGTCTTCAAGGAAAATCAAAGAAAGTCCAGTTGCCTTTTGCAAAAAGCACCTTTGGGACAACCATGACCTGGATGACTGAGAATCTCCATAAACATTCCTAGAAGGTTTTTTTTATTATTATTGAAAAAGTTTTAACAATCAAAAACATTTTTCCCCTTCCCCCCCTCCGCCCCTCAAAACCCCTTTCCCCCCTCCTGAGGAGTCCTGAGGAGGTGTAACTGGGGCTGTGCGCCGGTTGCATGGCAGGAGGTGGAGTCGGGGGAGTAGCAGGGCGGGGTGCACTGGGCGCGTTCCCCATCATTGGATGGATGCAGGCAGCAGGACCCGAAGTGGAGGAGAAGGCAAGCAGGCAGTAGTCACCCAAACGCCCTGTGGAAGCCAAGCGAGCCTCACCAGTTCTCCCAAGGTGGCTCTTCTTTGGCCAAGCGCAGTGGGTCTCCCTTCCCAACTGCCAGCATCGGCCTTACATCTGCCTGCCCTCCTGGGGTTGCCCATGCACACCCCAGCAGAGCAGCAGTTTCTGCTCCAGCGGCTGCTGCAGGAGAAGGAAGAAAGTCCTCTGGGAGTGTGGGCAGCCTGGCCTGGAAATGGCGTGTCCCCTGTCATGGGCTGGATGCAGGCTGTTGTGTCTCGCCCGCTTTCACCGCAGCCGGGGCCTTCTTATCTGCTTCCGAACGCTGAGGAATGTCCTAGTATGCCTCCCGGCCCCAGCCCTGGCTCCATGCCCAGACAGGCTGAGGAGGAAGAAGTACCTCCAGCCCCCAGCTCTGGCTCCATGCCCAGGCAAACGGAGCAACTAGACCCCTCCCCCTCCCCCACAGCATGTGAACCTGAGGAAGGTCAATTGCCAACAGCTGCAGACTGGAGTGACCCTCGCTTCAGAAGAATTGATAGGCGGCGGCGACAGAAGGAAGGGAGGGGCAGGCCTGGATAAGTGCTGAGTCATGGAGCCACACCCCATGGCCTATATAAAGGATCTGCTTTCTGGCATTCTCTGAGTCAGGCAAAGTCTAACATAACTTGCTGAAGTCACTTTCTGGTCTCCTGCCTGCCTTGAGAACTTTGCTAGGACTTTGGCAGAGCTGCAGAGGCACGCCTGATTCGGATTTCCCTGACCCGGTCGTCAGTGGAGGAGTGGGACACGACACAGGCAGTGGGGAAGGCAAGTTGGCGGCAGTCACCCAAAGGCCGCGTGGAAGCCAAGCGCGCCAGACCCAAAAGGCGAGCAAGCCTCGCAATGTCCCTCTGAGTAGTCTCGTACACCTATCCCTCTGCCCCCCAGCTGAGAGGCACTGAGAGGGGCAGCGCTTCTTCACCAGCAGATGTTCTGCACATGTGCAGAAACTGCACATGTGCAGAAGGTAAAATGTTACTTCCTGGTTAAAACTATGAAATAACGACACCCAGGTGGGTGGGCGGAGCTTTACTCCATGATTGCTACCGGATCGCTGAACCAACCAGGACGATTGCTACTGGATCGCGTGATCCAGCCTGATCTGGGAGCGTTTCACCCCTGGTGTACATATACATATACATGCACAAACACACACACACACATCTTTTCGTAGGTTTTCACAGGTATAGGTATGTAGGTCTTGGCATATTCGGGTCTTTTCCTATGTAAGGTTGAGAGTATCTTGGAAACCTTTCAACAAGGTTTCACTCATCATCTTCAAGCACGAAGCTGAAAGCACCAGCCTGAAGATGATGAGTGAGACCTCGTCGAAACGTTGCCAAGATACTCTCAACCTTACACGGGAAAAGACCCGAATATGCCAAGATCTACATACACACACACACACACGCACACACACACACACACACACACACATATATATAGTCACCAAGTTCTCTAAATTAGAAGGAAATTCTTCCCCAGTGTGATTTTCCCCTCCTCCCCCATTCAGAGTGGAGAATCTGTTTCACATAATTATCCAGAGGCTGCCTTGTACAAATGCTACTTTTTAAAGCCTTGTAGCCCCTGCTTGTATTTATGCCACCTGGCAAGGAGGATAACCTGTCATAGAGACAAGCTCAGAGAAACTAGCTTGGATCAACGGCTTGACTGATTCAGAGTTTTCACCCCATCTTTGGAAAGCCACAGCACAAGCGTGGCAACGATGAAGCTATAAAAATTCAAATGAGGCAATGGATAAGACAAGGTTTTCGTCCTGCTTTCTTTGATTTCTGTTCACTTTTTGAATAAAAAGATTGCTTAGTATTTGAACTGGAAGCCACCAGAAAATCATAGGTTGTAAACCAGATTTGGTGTCAGATCTGTGTATCTGCCATTTCTTCAGGGGAAGAGCGGGATTTTTTCTTTCTTTCTTTCTTTCTTTCTTTCTTTCTTTCTTTCTTTCTTTCTTTCTTTCTTTCTTTCTTTCTTTCTTTCTTCCTCATGTATCCTATATCTTGCAATCTATTGATTTATAACTTTTAGCCTGGCGCCTTAGCATCCTGGAATTTTTCGCACCTTTTGGGGAATGTAAGGGGAGGGAGGAAGTTGTGAAATCTAAATTTCTTTCCTACCGGTTCTGTGGGTGTGGCTTGGGGGGGTCATGTGACTGGGTGGGCGTGGCTATGTGACTGGGGGATCAAAAGACAGAAACTCATTAACAATGTCCTGCTGGAGCAGGATTGGAATAGATAACCTCCCGGTCCCTTCCAGCCCTGGATTATCCTCTGAAGTTGCATCTAGTGCCGGGTTTGTAGTCCTTCCTTCCTCTCCTTTTCCCTCCCTCCCTCTCTACCTCCCTTCCTCCCTTCCTTCCTTCCTCTCTCTCTCTCTTTCTCATGAAACCCCCCCCATTTTTTCCTAGCTTCAGCTTTTTTACCTTTTAAAAAATGCTTTTAAAAGTAAAAAAAAAAAAGCTCTGATAATCAGGCACCTCAGCTGGGATCGTCAGAGCCTTGTTTTAAACCTTTAAAAGCATTTTTTTTTACCTCAGCTGAAGAGGTTGTTTTAAAAAATGCTTTTAAAAGTACAAAAGAAAAAAAAGCCTCTGACGATTGCATGGCTCAGCTGGGCATGGGGGGGGAGGGGCAGGGATTTTTGCTACTGGTTCTCCGAACCACCCACCACCATTGCTACCGGATCAGCTGATCTGGTCCGAACCAGGAGCATTTCACCTCTGGAGAGAGGGCCATGTGGGTTGCATCGCTCGGAGAACAGCGGAGGATGACCCTAAGAAACCTCCCTTATCACTTTCTCAGAGCGGCCCGTACAATAACATCTTCATACCTGTGGATTGGCTGAATCCACACTGGGCTATTGGGAAGGGTTTCTAATTCCTTTATTCTAACTGTATGGTCCGAGGGCCCTGCTTTTATTTTGCCTTGCTATCCCCTCTGTTCAATAAAAGGTTCCTTTTGAAATGCCAAGTTTCAAGAGTCTTTACTTTCTTGAATAAGGGGAAGAGGCTGGGCCTTACACTAGGAAGCTAAAAAAACAAACAAACAAAAAATAACGTATTGGCCAATTTAGTTCTATGTAATTACCAAGAAAACTGCACGGCATATTCATGAAGCCATCAGCAGCTATGCTAAAAGGAGATTTCACTAATTATAGTTTAAGTTTCATTCAACGTATGCGATTTAGGAGAACCAGTCTGGTATAGTGGTTAAAGTACCTGGATGGAGACTAGGAGACTGCAAATTGTACTCCTGCCATAATCAGAGAGCCAGCTGGGTGATCTTGAGCCATCATTCTCTCTCAACCTGAGGAAGAAGAAGGCAAGGAAAAAACAACTGAAACTTTGCCAAGAAAACTACAGTAACTAGTTCAAGAGGTTGCTAGGAGTCAATACGGACTTGGAGACAAAAGAAATGAATGAACAAACAAACTAATAAATCAACAAGCAAACAAAAAAGCAAGCAAGCAATTTAGAGGATCCAGTTCCTGCTAAGTGGCTTATAATTATATTACTCTAAATATTCAAGAGTCTCGGAAAATTATGTTTTCCAGGGCTCTTTTCTCATTAAGCAAATGCTGAGGTTGTTTTCAGCTTTCTGCTGAAAACCAGAAGTAAATGCTGGCAAAAAATGCCCCAAATTGCTATTTACGTGGTCATTAAGTGAGGATTACCTGTACATGCTGCTACTGCCTCTGGTCCTCCATTTGGATAGGGGAGGGGTACAAAAAGCAAAGGAAGGACAAATTGGGCCTTGTCTTCAAAGTAACCTGCATGACAGCATCAAACTAATTCTGCTTATGTTTTTTTTTTCCCAGTCCAAAATTTACATACAAAAGAATCCAAGGAAAAAATAGTATCAAATAAAAAAATATATATTATGACCAGCAAACAACTAGAGACAAATACAAAGACAGATATGCAATTAATACAGCAGGAACTTGAGTCATAATAAACTATCTGAACATTCCTAATAGCTAATAGGAAGGCTATGTTACAATCATCTGAGCACTGTCATTATTATTAAAAAAGGAGAGATTAAATTTTGACCCCAAAGTATAAAAATACAAATGTAATTGTTTTAACTTCTTCCACATCACAAGAGCCAATTCTAGGAGCTTTGTGATAACTCTCCTGCAGCAATGGATATTACATAAACATTGCAACATCCCCATGTGGAATTTGAACTAGATCAGGGACTAGATAAAGAGTGCAGAGAAGAGCAACAAAGATGATTAGGGGATTGGAGGTTAAAACATATGAAGAACGGTTGCAGGAACTCGGTATGTCTAGTTTAATGAAGAGAAGGACTAAGGGAGACATGATAGCAGTGTTCCAATATCTCAGGGGCTGCCACAGAGAAAAGGGAGTCAAATTATTCTCTAAAGCACCTGAGGGTAGAACAAGAAGCAATGGGTGGAAACTGATCAAGGAAAGAAGCAACTTAGAACTAAGGAGAAATTTCCTGACAGTTAGAACAATTAATAAGTGGAACGACTTGCCTGCAGAAGTTGTGAATGCTCCAACACTGGAAATTTTAAAGAAGAGATTAGATAATCTCTGAAGTGTCTGATAGTGTCTGAAGTGGTGAAGTGGTGTAGGTGTAAAGTTTCCTGCCTAAGCAGGGGGTTAGATTAGAGCAGCAGTCACGAACTGGTGGTCCATGAGAAAATTTTGGTGGTCCACAGAAAAATCACTTGCATTTTTTATATTGCACTAAATCAGGAGTCCTCAAACTACGGCTCCTGGGTTGGATACCTGGGCTGGATATTGTGTTGCTGCAGAGAGTCTCGCCTTCAGGGTATTCTTGTGTGGGGTCAGAGAGGGGCAGAAATTCTGACTTGGGGTTTGCTTCAGCTTCCTGGTGTGGGGATTTGGGTGAAGGCTGGAGGGAAGTGCCTCTGGTGGCGAAGAGCCGGAGGGCCTCGTTCCAGTGGGACTGCATCATGGCCTGGAACTTGCTGACCATCTCAGCCCGCTGAGCCTCCAGGGGCCGGTACCTAGCCTTGCACTCCCGCAGGTCTTCCCTCTGCTTGGAAAGCCTATGCTCCTAGTCCTCAGTGAGGTGCTTCTACTGAGCCTCCTCAGTCAGATCCAATTTGAACTGAGCTGTTCTGCCAACTCTTTCTTGTGGTGGCTGCTTAGCTCCAACAACTGCTTCCTGTTGGGGCTCTAAGGAGCCCATGTGGGGAGGCAGGGAGGGGCTGGGAGGGGAGGGGCGAGTAGAGGCCAGTGAGGTGCCCCTCGACATGAGTGACATCAAGTTGGCCCTGCCCACCCAGTCACATGACCACCTAGCCACACCCATTCAGCCGGTCATTAGGCAGATCATATTAGTGGTCTGCGGGATTTAAAATTATGAATTTAGTGGTCCCTGAGGTCTGAAAGGTTGGTGACCCCTGGACTAGAAGACCTCCAAGGTCCCTTCCAACTCTGTTGTTCTATTCTATTCTATTCTATTCTATTCTATTCTATTCTATTCTATTCTATTCTATTCTATTCTATTCTATTCTATTCTAGATCAGGATGTAATGATGCTACAACACTCCCATCAAAAGGGGGGAAGGGTCCTATCGAAATTGGATAACCGAGCTACACTGAACCACAATATCTGAACAGATGTTGTGTGATCAATGTTTTGGCATGGTCCCAATTTAATGTACATGAATTACCTGGAAAAAAGCTTTCTTCCGCTTAAATTGGAAATTGTCACTTAAAGTGGAACAGGTGGAGAAAATAAGCAAGATCACCTTGACACAATTATATAGAAACTGTTGACTAAGCAAAAGTAACTGAAATATTTTTTAAGTCTAAAGTAAATAGATAAGAGGTGGCTTAGGCAGATTCCTCCCTAATTTACAGCAGTTTAAGAAACGGGAGGAACTCTAGCACAATCACACTTGCAAGATTGTGTTATTACATCCAATCTCAAGGAAAGCAGTTTTAGCCTCCCTGCAGAGTTGATTTGCTGCCCTGGTCTACCTAGTGGAGCTGACAGCAGCCCAGATAAAGTCTTGTTAAATTTATGCCGATAGTGAATTGGACTTTAATCTACATCAGGGGTGTCAAACTCGCAGACCGTGAGCTGGATGCGTCACGTGCTGGCTCCACCCCCACCCAGTTTAGCGAAGGGGGAAAAAGTCCCGATACATCACGTGACACCGCTGTGATGATGTGAGTTTGACACTTCTGATCTAAGGACAGAGGACCAAATGAAAACTCTGAGAAACCTAGATAAAATTATTTCAGGTGGCTTGCAGTTACTGTAGTTCAAGAGCTGCACCACATTGCAGTCCAAGAGCTGCACCACATAGAAGTTGAATCAAAAGGAATGTGGTGGCAACAATAGAGTAGCAATGCAATATGGCTGAGATCAAAGGTGCTTTTTCAACAGACAACTGGACTCTCTGGTTTTTCTTTGAAGACGTTTTGGTTCTCATCCAATAAGCTTCTTCAGCTCTGACTTGGATGGTGGGGAATAAAAGGATTTATACTACTTGTGGCTCAGACTGGTAAGACAGTCTGTTATTAACAGCAGCTGCCTGCAATTACTGCAGGTTCTAGTCCCACCAGGCCCAAGGTTGACTCAGCCTTCCATCCTTTATAAGGTAGGTAAAATGAGGACCCAGATTGTTGGGGGCAATAAAAGTTGACTTTGTATATAAATATACAAATAGGATGAAGACTATTGCTAACATAATGTAAGCCACCCTGAGTCTTCGGAGAAGGGCGGGATATAAATGAAAATAAAAATAAAAAATAAAATTAAAAAACAGCTGGTCATTTGCATTCTCTTAGAGAGTCGCTAAGGCCACCTGGAGATTTATCTGTGCCATCAGGGTCACCTGAGTAGTGCAAATGGGTGTGGAACCTTCTTGGAACTGTTGAAAGGACTGTTTTTGTAGACTGGAGATAGATGAGATACTCCTTTGCACCAGATTGTCAGCACAAATAGATACAGTACCCAAACGTTTTGACATTGGCTGTCAATACAGCTACAAAGTATTTTAACATGTTAACTTGTTCAACTGCATGGGCTGTGGCTCTTTTAGATAAGAACATTATCCTGGTGTTTTGGTAACTAATCACCAGCTGTACTTGGCAATGGTGAATGAGAGCATTAAGTGCCCTCTTTAAATCTACATGCTAGAAAGCAGCAGCATCTGCATAGAGCAGAATTGGGACATGTCTGTTTGCCAGATTTGGAACGTGAATCACTATGGCTTTTAAAAGTTGGACCGAATAACTAACATAGATGTTAAACAGACTTGGAGCTAGTACAGACCCTTCAAGCTATTGAATGTTGTACATAAACAGAAGAAGTTGAGGATAGAAATGTCACACAATTCTGACACAAGTTCTATGGAAAAGTGAGTTTCGATGTGCCGCTCCCAATAGATGCAGCAGTAATGCAAGCCAGCCTGGCTTGCAAGCATTTATTTTTGTTTTATCAAAAATTGGCTCAAAGAACAAAAAGTCTGAGGAAAAAGTCAGGTGTTAAAAGTTGTATAGAAACAATTTCAGCTAGAATTTATAAAATGGATGATATTGGAGAACTTTGTATTTAAAGCCTTGGGTCAGGATTTTTATATGAATCAAGAGAGGAAGCTTTGCATAAAAACGGCTTCGAGTCTCCTACATCTAAAGTTACAAAATTTGGGGGAATATGCATACAAATCAGTGGTGGAATTCAACATTTTTTACTACCGGTTTTGTGAGCCTGGCTTGGTGGGCATGGCAGGGAAAGGATATTGCAAAATCCCCATTCCCACCCCACTCCAGGGGAAGGATACTGCAAAATCCCCATTCCCACCCCATCCCAGGGGGAAGGATACTGCAAAATCCCCATTCCCACCCCACTCCTAATGGAAGGATATTGCAAAATCCCCATTCCCACCCCACTCCAGGGGAAGGATACTGCAAAATCCCCATTCCCACCCCACTCCAGGGGAAGGATACTGCAAAATCCCCATTCCCTCCCCACTCCTGATGGAAGGATATTGCAAAATCCCCATTCCCACCCCACTCCAGAGGAAGGATACTGCAAAATCCCCATTCCCTCCTCACTCTGGGGCCAGCCAGAGGTGGCATTTGCTGGTTCTCCAGACTACTCAAAATTTCTGCTACCAGTTCTCCAGAACCTTCTGAATAGCACCCCTGATACAAGCCTTTTCTACATCATGAGCCATGATGTCTGTAATATTTTTTCTATTGTTATTTTAAAAGATCTAGACACAGTATGCCTTGTGACACTCTATGGAAGTGAAAGTTGGACTTTGAAGAAGAAGAAGGTTATGGAGAGTATTGATAGCTTTGAATATTGATGTTGGAAAAGACTCCTGGGAATACCATGCACAGCCAAGAAAGCAAACAAATGGACCATTGAACATTAATCAGGTTCAGATTATTCTACAATAGGCCCATTATAAAAGGACCCGGCTTTCTAGAGAAGACTGTAATGCTGTGGGAAGGTGGAAGGAAATAGAAGAAGAGGACAACCAGCAAAAAGGTGGATAGTCTCAGTTACTGTGGTGATGAAAGCATTGTTGGAAGATCTGAAAGATTATGGACAGATCATCCCACTGAAAATCTGTCTCTGTGGTTGCTGAGTTGAAACAAGTTGATGACACATTATCCATCTATCCATCCATTGAGCCATCTATTCATCCATCCATTCATCCATCCATCTATCCAACCATCCATCCATCTCAATAAAAATAGTGCAACTGTTTTGCTAACACAAGCTAATGTACTTTGCTAATTTTTTGCCCTGCTGAGTTAGAAAAGTGAAATTTGTAGTGATTTGCACTTCACTAATGAAGCCCGGTGACAGCAGGTACTTGGTTATGTGAGCTGAAATCTGAAATTGGTTTATCTCATATCACATTGGGGAAATTTTTATGCTGATCTCTTCCTATGTAAATTTTTTCCTCCATTTGGGTGGACAGTAAGGACATTTTTGCATTGCAAAACTATGTTTAGCTCAATACGGTATTTATGAGTGCTGGGAAGAAAGAAATATAATTCTCTTTTCCTGAAAATTTTGTCCCAGCTTGTAACAGGGCTTCATACATAGTGATGTGCTTTGTGGGCAAACACCATCTATCAGTGTCCTCCTGGGGACTAGAGTTTCCTGCACTGACTGTGACAAAGAACTATTAATATTTTCAACATCCCCTGCCATTAAAACAGATGCACTCAGGAACAGAATGCATAGATTTGGATTCGGAACAGCAAAGGCATCAAATATTTGCAAAAATAGTCCTAACAGAAAGAAGATACTCCAAGACAAATAGCCTATCTACCAGCCTGGACAGATTATTACAATGACTGGTGACTGACTACTGGCTAAAGATTTCTTCTCACAGCATGGGAATTATTTATTTTAATCATTTTAATCCATTTATATGCCAATTTTTCTTGGAGAGGTGAACTTGGCAGTTCATTTTTGCACATCTCAGGTATTTATAAAATGCAAAAGTCCATTGTAAATATTTGGGGGCAGAGACACCATATCAGAGGTGATATTCAGGTGGTTCTGAGAGGTTCTGGAGAACCGGTAGCAGAAATGTTGAGTGGTTTGGAGAACCAGCAAATACCACCTCTGGTGGGGTGGGAATGGAAATTTTGCAATATCCTTCCCCCAGGAGAGGGGAGGGAATGGGGATTTTGAAGCATCCTTCCCCTGGAATGGGGTGGGAATGGAGATTTTGCAGTATCCTTCCCCTGCCACGCCCACCAAGCTAAGCCCACCAAGCCACACCATGCCCACCAAACCACACCCACCAAGAAACACCATGCCCACCAAGCCACGCCCACAGAACCAGTAGTAAAAAAAATGAATTCCACCACTGCACCATATGTGACAAAAACTTTTTCCATGCAAGAAATTGAACACATAATACACATACAGAGGTACACACACACACACACACACACACACACACACACACACACTGAACAATGAGGTATAAATGCCAGTAGAGAGAAAGATCTGATAGTGGCATGCCATATCATTCATCAATGGTATTCTTTAGACTTCCTGCAAGGGTTGGAGAACAGAGATACTGTCCGCAGTGTTTCTACAACTTTCTATGTGGGTAATTCCAGTCAATGTTGTTGGAGAAGAAGAGATCGAGCCCTTGGGCACTCTAAAGTGGGTTGCCCTAAAATTTAGCCTTCTCATCTAACTTGTTCAATGCTACATGAAATTGATGAGAAAACCACTGCCTCCATTGGCACGGGGGCAAGTATAATCAATATGCCAATGATATTCAGTTTCATGTTTCTATTGGGAAGGAGATGAGTTGAAAGGAACTGAAGACGGTAATTCCTCTTGAGTAGATCTGTCCTTGAAGATGATTCAGAAGCTGAAGCTGGCATAGAAAGCAGAGGTCCATTTGTTAGTCAGCGCTAACTGGTTCATTGGAATAGGAGCTGCGCTGGCTGCTGGTAGGCTTCTTGACTACATTGAAAATGCTGCTGGTTACCCATACATTCCTTGCAGCTTGGGTATTTGTTACTTTAATGTCTTTCTTCTCAAGTAGATTCTGCCTACTGTATGTATTTTAGCCATGAAAGGATGCTGCAGTTACAAATTTCTTGGGAATGCAAAGGGATGGACAATGGTGGGTTTCAAAAAATTTTACTACTGGTTCTGTGGGCATGGCTTGGTGGGTGTGGCTTGGTGGGCATGACAGGGGAAGGATACTATAAAATCTCAATTACCTTCCAATCCAGGGGAAGGTTATTGCAAAATCCCCATTTCCTCCTTATCAGTTGGGACTCGGGAGGGAGAGAATAGATAGGGGCAGGGCCACTCAGAATTTTTACTACTGGTTATTGAACTACTCAAAATTTCTACTACTGGTTCTCCAGAACTGGTCAGAACCTATGGAAACCCACCTCTGGGATGGAGTCCAAATGTCACTTTTCCAGTTGCCATTCCCTTGGAGTAACTTTTGTTGCAGGTCAGGCTAGCCCAGACCCTCTTATTTTAACCTTTTATTTATTCACCTTCACCCTTTATTGAGGAATACAATCCTATGGTCTAGAGAAATTGGAAATGAAGGGTTTTAACTGAAGGGCATCACTGATATCCTGTAATTTAATATTTTATTATAAGTTTTTTTAATATCTCCAAGCACCATGAACCCATCGAGGTGGTCTATGTATTAATATAATAAAGGAAAACAAACACATGTTAATTTATTTATTAGAACAAATCTGAACATTCAATTGGTTGTTTACTATCACTGCACCGTCATGACAATAGATAATAGAAAATCAAACCAACACTGTGGGTGGCGCCATGTTGGTGCAGTGCAGGGGAACTAGACTCCATTCTCCCTGCCGATTTTCTGCATTTTAGAAGCCAATAATGGGAAAACAGTCTGTTGTGCCTCACCCGTCCTCCTCTCCTCAGCCGGGCCCCTCCCATCTCCTGCTATCTGAGTCAGAGTCTGATAATGAAGAGGAATGGCCTGGCATGCCTCCAGCCCCCAGCCCTGGCACCATGCCTGGACAGAATGAGCAAACAAACCTCCCTTCTACAGCGTGTGAGCACGAAGCCAGCCATGTGCTAGAATTGCCGGCAGCAGATCAGGAGGACGGAAAGTCACAGTGGACGGATCCCCGCTTCCGGAGAATGGAGAGGCGACGTCAGCAAAAGGAAGGGAGGGGCAGGCCTGGATAAGTGCTGAGTCATGGAGCCACACCCCATGGCCTATATAAAGGATCTGCTTTTTGGCATTCCTTGAGTCAAGCAAAGTCTCATCTGGTTTGCTGAAGTCACACCTTGGATTCCTGCCTGCCCTGAGAACTCTGACAGGAATTTGGCAAAGCTGCAGAGGCTTCGTGGCCACGCTTGATACAGACTTCCCAGACCCGGCCATCGGAGGGGGAGTGGGACACGACACAGTCCTTGGAGGGGACAGCTATAGTGAGGGGAGCATCCAGCGGTGACGGGGAGAGGAGCGCTCCCCCATTATGGAGGGTGAGAGCCCTGAAAATTGGCGCAGAAGAGACCAGCTGTCAAGGTGAGGTCCAGAGATGTGGCGGCCTGATAAAGACAAGAGAGGAAGTAGATAATGAGAAGCGGCAGAACTATTGGCGGATAGGAAAAAACGAGTGACACCAAACTCTCTCTCTGGTGGATGGGATTTACAAAAACTACTGAATAGAAGTGAGTCTTTGAGGTGGAGGTGGCGGCGCCTTAGCGGTGGGAGTGGAGAAGGAAGAAGATGGAATTGCTGTAGCTTCGGTAGTATTATTAAACCAATTCAGGAAGGTGTCTCATTATTAAATGACATTGCCAGCACTCCCTTATTAAACACAAGGCAGAAAGCAATCTGGGCATTATTCCCTATTCAATGAAAAAAATAAGAAGGGGATGGAATTTTCTTTTTAAAATATAGGGGGTGATGGGAAAGCCTGTGCTATCTTTCTACATTTTTCCAAAACTTGGCACACTTCCAGCATCCTCTCAGCTCTGATGAATAGAGGCTTCATCCCTGGTGTTTCTAGATTGCTCAAATGTCCATATAATATGTTTTTCTGGTAATATACAATGGACTAAGTTACCATATATTTTGGAGTATAAGACGTACCGGAGTATAAGATGCACCTTAGTTTTTGAGGAGGAAAATAAGAAAAAAGCTGATTGCCAGGTGGATCGGCCTCCTGGAATACCTCCAATCAGCTGTTCCCAGAAGTGAATTTTAGCAACAGATTCCTTGGTTGTGAGCTCTGTACCTTGCTTTTTTCTTTTTCTTTTTCTTTTTTTTCTGCCTCTGAAACTTGTGAAACTCCATTTCAGAAAAAACATTTTTCTGCCTCTGAAAGCCTCCGAAACAGCGCTTTAGAAAAAAAAGCCTCTGAAGCTCTGTTTGGGGGCTTTTTTTCTGAAGCTTCGTTTCTGATACTTGTTTTCAGCCTCTGAAACCTCTGTTTGAGAAGCTGGGAGGGGCTACATTCAGATTATAAGACGCACCCAGATTTTCACCCTCTTTTTTGGGGGGGAAAGGTGCGTATTATACTTTGAAAAATACCATAAGCCAATGTATCTCAGGGAAATAATTAGATTTTTATTTTTTTTTGCAGACTGTTCTTGGAGTTTAGTAAACATCCCAACAGTGTTCTGGTTCTTATTTTATTTTAAAGCCCACTGAGAAAGCCAGTTATTCTGTCCTCTTACTTCCCTCTCCAAGTCGGCTGCTGTTTGTCAAGATTGCTCATTATGCCTCCCCATGAGATTTGCAAATATTAAGCCAGGAAATGCTCACAGAGATGGCTTTTGAAGATAGCCATAGAAATCTTTGCAGGGTGAAACCTCTTCAACCTTGGCTCTTCAGAGCCATTGTGCTGAAGTGGCTATAATACTCTTCATGCTGAGTGACCTTATCTCTCTGGCATTTTTTGGTGAAAAAAGAAAGTGGTGTTTTAATGTCATATCATGAATATGATTTCTGCCACATGTTCTGCTGTTTCACACTGTCAAGATGCCACGAGCCTCTTTTTTCATTCATGTTACAAGCTTCCCCCCCCAAAAATAAGTTTCCACTTATCTATCTTCAAGTTATATATTCTATCTGCACCATTCAAAGCATCTTTCAACACAAAAGGAAGGATCCATAAAAGAAAGAGGAATAATTCAGCAATGGAATCACAGATAGCGGATGCAGCTCTAATTTTAGATGAGATTTAGTGAGATACATTCATCACTGTCATATTGACTCCAATTCTTGGTCTTGGCCATAAACCGATTGCATTTCTGAGTAGTTGCCAGTTTTTAAAGTATGCTGAGAAAATACTCCTGAAAGGGCTAGATTTTCTTGCCCTCATTGGATGATAGCTTTTGAGATGATGCTATCAATTCTATGGGTAATTTATATTTAAATTGTTGAAGTGTTGCAATTTAAATTAATGAGCAGGAGGAAAGCTTATAGGAAGTAATCTATGTTCCAGTTAGGCAACACGGTTCTGAAATTACTGGGTAGGACTTAAAATTGCTATAACTTAAATAACATTTAATACCAAATTATATATCTAAAATCACCACTAGAAATGGGTATGCTTGAAGAACTCTTAAACACTAAAAATACCTTGTCATCAAATATTGTTTATTATGATTGAAACTTTATTTTTTGTGAAGTCTTTGATAGGCCATAGATTAAAAGAATAGCTCCTTCTTATCATATGGTCAGGTTCTTTGTGAAAGAAACCAAGTTGAACAATGTTCTTTGGAGTTTCAAGTGAGAATTACATTCTGGATGATAGAAACACCCAAAGGAGCAAGTTTAAACCCAGTGGCCATTTGCAAAACATAGGGGACTGATAAGTACAAATGAACAAAGCAAAGTTATGAAAATAACGACAATAGAAATAAAAAGAGTCGCTCATCTGAGACATAGCCAAATACTGTCTATGACAAATGGTTTTTGTTATTCTCATTTTATCTGGATATTGGTTGGATAAGTATCTCTTTATATTCAGATATTTCATTCCATTATGACTAGACTGACCACATCAAATCTGTAGATGGGAAAAACAAGAATTATTTATTTCAGACCAGTTTCTTGACAATGTCCATAAAGTAGAGTCAATTAAAATATGTGTTAATCTCGAGTCACTTACAAATTTTCTTCTTCACCTTTAAACAATAACTGGGCAGTCACAGAACATCAGATGACCATGTGAGTTGCTGCTTGTTCTATACTGCTGTTGCTGCTGAGGTGCTTGTCTTCGGAAGCAATGCATCATTTTCTTCACAATAAAAAAAATGTTGTGAATTCCATATGCAGAAAATACCAGCGACATATTCTTGCAGTGACCTAGAAATGTTTGGTTAATTTCTCTGAGCATGACATCCTGAAATTGTGTCAGCACAGAATAACTTCTGACTGGGTAGTTACAGGAAACAGGGTTTGCCTTGCCTGCCCACCTAGACGTTCGAAAACATGCAAATTTGAGTAGATAAAGATGTACCACTTTGGTGGGAAGGTAACAGCATTTTTCCATGCAACTTGGTGCACAGTTATGCTGGCCATGGAAGCGTCTTCAGACAATGTTGGCTCCCTTAGTTAAGAAAAGGAGATGAGCAGCTTCCCATAGAGTCAGACACACCTGGACAGGGAAAGGAGAGCATTTACAATTGTCTTTACCTTTATGTTGGCTTCAAGGTAGTCTTTAGTTAGAAGTTCTAGTTACCTTGGAATTGAATGAACATGTTTTTGGTAAAATTAGATTTGGTTGTGGCTAATACATATGACTAATGGTTTATCTAGTGACCTCCACACCTATAAAAGACTGAAAATAATGTAGAAGTCAATAATACAGATCATGAGAAAGAAAGGAAGCAAGCAAGGAAGGAGTTATATGTAACAAGGAGAAGAATGTAATAGATCTAAATCAGTGATTTCCAAGCCTTTTCAGTCCATCGCCCCCTTGGTGCTACAAACTCATCCTCAATGCCCCCCACCCCCTATAAATAGCATTGTTCGGAAAAGCGGTTTGCATGACCCACTAAGGAAGATAGTAACAGTAAAGTTCAGAATTTAGATTCTAAATGATGATGAACAGATATTCACTGATGAATATATGCATGGAAGTAAAGATGTACTTATGACTTAAAGAGGGCTAAAATATATGTTAGAAACTATATGTAATTGAAGTTGTAGATTTGTTTGAAAGTGGGATTCCATAGGTAGAATTACAGAATATTAGATCTCCTTCAACAGTGATAATATGGAATAACCAGAAAAGGTTAAAAAAAAATTGTGCAACTTCCTGATTGAAAGTAATGTGGTAGAAAAATTGTTCTGCTAATAACATGAATGGACAGATGAGAAGGTGAAAAAAGAATAGATAAAAAATGGAAACCTAGGCCGAAGGAGAAGAGTGACTAAGAAAATATGCTTTGCTTTGAATACATGGTTAGGATTATATGAAGACCTATGTATATTTGTAGGCAGATATTACATTGTTGTTGGTTGAGAAACCAAATTACTTCCAGGAAAATTTGCAGGAAAAAGGAAAAAATTATAATCAGGAGTGTGGCTTTCAGTAGTATTATATCAAAAACTAAGGTAGCTTTTTACTCTACTGTATATAATAGGAATGTGGTGGCTTAGTGGGTAAGATGCTGAGCTTGTCAATCAAAAGGTCGGTAGTTCAGCAGTTCGAATCGCCAGGGTGAGCTCCCGTTACTTGTCCCAGCTTCTGCCAACCTAGCAGTTCGGAAGCATGTAAAAAATGCAAGTAGAAAAATAGGGACCACCTTTGGTGGGAAGGTAACAGCGTTCCGTGCGCCTTTGGTGTTGAGTCATGCTGGCCATATGACCACAGAGATGTCTTCGGACAGCGCTGGCTCTTTGGCTTTAAAATGAAGATGAGCACCGCCCCCTAGAGTTGGGAATGACTAGCACATATGTGTGAGGGGAACCTTTACCTTTATATAATGAACATTTGCCAGTTTTATATATAAATAGAAAAAAAACCCACAGAAAATTTGTACACCTTGGGTGTACACCTATTTACTGAAGATGGGGAAAGAGAAATTTTAAGACAGATATAAACAATATCTGATCTGTTGTGAAGAATATTTGTCAAGAGAAGTAAAAACGGCTGTGTCCACTTTATTATACGGAAGGGAGCATGAGTTATGTCAAGAAAACCATAAATGTTGAACACAGTGGGAATGGGTTATTTGACAAAAGAAGAAGAAAGAAAGAACTGATTTTGAATCACTGTGGACCAAATGCAGTTGGGTGACACACATAAATGAGATACATTGAAGTGGTTTATTCATAGTGAAAGAATGAATGAGGATTGAGCTGCGGTGGTGCAGTGGTTAGAGTGCAGTACTGCAGGCTACTTCTGTTAACTGCAATTTGACACTTCAAATCTTACCAGGCTCAAGGTTGACTCAGCCTTCCATCCTTCCAAGGTGGGTAAAATGAGGACCCAGATTGCTGGGGGCAATTTGCTGACTCTGTAAACCACTTAGAGAGGGCTGTAAAGCACTGTGAAGCCATATATAAGTCTAAGTGCTAAGTGCTATTGAATCACAAAATGGATATATGAAGAAAGAGTAAATATGAGAAATTATGGTTGGATAAATTTGATGGGGTCATAAAAGAGAGGTGCTAAATTTAAGAAACAAAAAACAGTGTCCTGATGTGGGGAAGGATATTTGCAAGAATAAAAAGACACAGAGAATGGTATGAACTAATTTTAGCCATGTTTACTTTTCTTGTTCTATTGTTTTAAACTTCTTTGTCTTACAACTTTTTAATCTCTTTCTACACTTTTGCATGATGCTGCTTAACCCACACACACACACACAAAAAATGATGCGCATGCATACATTGTAAGTTAAGACCAGGTAGGAGAAACTTACTTAATGTTTTTGGAGTTGAAGGTTAAAATCGGTTATCCAGTGATACAAAATGCAGAGCCTGTGGGGATAAAGCAGGATTTTCAACGTCTTGGAAAATAGGATCATTTTAAGAGCTTACACTGCTGTTTTTGCAATTGTCATTATTTTTGCCAGTAATATTTGGAGGAGTCTCTGGGGTATTAAAAATAACCCAGGGGGCCACAAACAGCTCATCTCTGACCTGATCTTTTTCTGATTCAAGGCAAGGCTTCCATTCTTAAAGTTAAAACTTACTTATGCAGTTACAGTATGTGGCTGCATGCATGAACATTCACAAAGTATTCATTATTGTTCCTGGAATCCCATGAATATATTTTATTTATTTATTTTATTTTGTCAAGCATCTATTTTATGACAGATACAGGTGTAAACATAATTATAAAAATACATGAAAAGGATACGAATAAAAGAAAATATCAGGACAGAGACGGTAGGCACACTGGTGCGCTTATGCATGCCCCTTACAGGTCTCTTAGGAATGGGGTGAGGTCAATAGTAGCCAGTCTAAGGTTAAAGTTCTGGGGATTTGGGAAAGAAATCACAGAGTCAGACAGTGCATTCCAGGCGTTGAGAACTCTGTTACTGAAGTTGTATTTTCTGCAGTTTGGATCGGTTTACCATGTGTTTGTATCTATTGTGTGCTCTTGTATTGTTTTGGTTGAAGCTGAAGTATTCATTGGCTGGTAGGACATTGTAGCAGATGATTTTATGTACTATGCTTAGGTCAGACCAAAGACAGCGAAGTTCTAAGTTGTCTAAGCCCTAAATTTCGAGTCTGGTCGCATAAAGTATTTTGTTGCAAGCAGAGGAGTGGAGGACAGAGCATTTATTGGTTGAGATTTGGAGTTGCCAATTGCCATAGTCCAGGTCTTTTTGTAGAGTAACAGCATTGTCAGTGGTGTTGAATAATTTTACATCATCTGCAAAGAGAATGCAGTTGCTTATAATATGATCACAAAGGTCATTTATATAAAGTATAAAGAGTGTGGGTCCTAAAACGCTGCCTTGGGGGACACCGCTGTAAACAGGTGCAAATGTTTGAAGTTTCTTTCTTGCTCAAAACTCCTGAGAAAATGCTAAAAGAAGCTGAAAGAGTTTTAGTCAACTAATTTCTCAGAGGATTCATGTTCTGCTCTGCAAAATGTTTCTATTCAAAAACGGAGAGCATTGTCCTGAAAAGAATTGACCTAGCTAGCTATCCTTGCTACTCTCCACTTGTTATTAATTTATTCCTTGATCCTAATCTATTTCATCAGTAAAATGACCAGAATTGAAGCAAAACAAATTACAGGGAACAAAGGGGAAAGAGAGGCTTCAACCACCAGGCCAGGTATCTCACTGAGGAAACCACTGTTATTGTCTCGTATAATAAATGAATAAATGCATAAAACATCAACCTGGAGTCTTTGGAAATTTAGCTTCTTAAAGTAACTTAACATTGGATGACAAAATTTAAAAATTCATGCCAGATTAATAATTTCCCAATTTTAAAAAAGAGACTATTCAAGCAAATCTTCAAAACAATGTCATTTGGTATAAAGTTTACATCAAATAAACCACTCCAGTCAAAGTCACAGTTAACAGTAACAGAGTTGGAAGGGACCTTGGAGGTCATCTAGTCCAACCCCCTGCTCATGCAGGAGATCTGTACTAGGGATTTGAACCACGACCTGCCAACTTTTCTGATTGACAAGCTCAGTGTCTTAGCTACTGAGCCACCTAGTCTCTCAGACTACCAACTCACTGGGTTTTCTTCTTTCTCTTCCAATCGCATATCTTTTGCAAGTAGACAATTAAATCAAGCAGTTTATTTGCTGAATTAATACCATAACTGTAATAGTTTTTCCCTCCACCACCCCCAATTCTGTCAGGAACTCTTTGATGGTGAATATTCAGTACCAACTGTGCTAGGTTTGCGATGCATTTTCAGAATCTAATCACTCCCATCTGCTCAGAATTAGATGCCACAATTCTTGCAGAGTCTTTTGAATTTATGGCAGCCAGTTTAATCAGAGCTAACAGGACCAGTTTCTGTAACTATGATTTGTGAATGTGGACAAGATGCTTGTGTGGATAGGCCAGTGACCTGCTCTCTAGAGTGAAACATTTATGGAGATTCTCAGTTGGGTGTTGTTTTTTAAAAGACAATTTGATTTTCTTTGTTTTTCCTTGAAGACTTTTTATTTCTCATCCGAGAAGCTTCTTCATTTCTGATGGAATGGTGGAAAATGGAAGGATGCACTCTAGAGCCTTGCTAAACAGGGCAGTCTAACAGGGATTACTCACACAAGGAAACCTCAAAAATCACCTTGAAAAGAGCAATGCAGCAGCCTGTCTTAAATAGTGCTTGCCTGGATCCTGAGTTTTGCGACAGGAACTTCCCAGTTGCATATACAGCTCTCTTGGGCAAGATTTTAGAAATGGTGGTGACCAACTACAGTATTTTGTATGTTAGTTCAGGGGTCTCCAACCTTGGTCCCTTTAAGACTTGTGAACTTCAACTCCCAGCTTTGCTGGCTGAGGGACTCTGGGAGGTGAAGTCCACAAGTCTTAAAGGGACCAAGGTTGGAGACCCCTGTGTTAGTTGATAGTTGGAAGAAGCCAACTACACTGATTTTGGTCTGGATCGGACCAAAATATAGACCTACATAAAGCATAGAAACAATCTTCAATGTTCTATCATTGACATCTACTAGGAGAGATTTAAAAAGAGGAGTGCTGCTGTTGTGATTCTTCTGGATCACTCCACAGTCATTGACTATACTGATCATAGATTATTATCAGAACAGATCATAGATTATTATCATTTGTGAAATTGCAGAAATGGATCAACTGTAATGCTTAATTCTGTATTGATGACAAATCTAATGTCAAGTTTTCTTTCCATTTAAACTAGAGGAGGTTGTTCAATTCTTCTAAAATTACTTGGATTGATGCCCACAAGGGGAAACCAGTTAAGAAATACATTGTGGATAGGCTGGAGAAGTGCATAGTTTGGGGGGTTTTCCTTTGATTTCACCATCATTAGAAGCAGAGATAGCTTTAGCGGTATGGAGAGCCTGCGTCTTGTTTTAACTGTGCCAGTTATGAGCTTTCTTGGGTTAAGTAGCCTGGCATTAGTGATTCATCACTTAATATATCCTCCATTGAATTACTGCAATAGCGTCATTTGGTGCTAACCTTGAAAATTGCCCTGAAATAGACCATGACTTCTTGGCTGATAGATGGGACAACCAAAGGAGGTCAGATAGCTCCAGTCCTGAAGGTATTGAATTGCCTATGAGTTTGTTTCTCAGTGAAGAATGGGCCATTCTCGGTACCCTAGCAATGGAATTCTGACACGTATTCAGTCCTGCTCCATCTTCTGTTGGAAAACAGTTGCTGCCATGCCCGTTCACCATGGTATTTATGGAATAATTGACACCAAGACCAGACAGCCTTTTCGAATGCTTTTTATTTTGTTTTGCTTTTTAAAATGAATATTGCTTTGTTGGAAGAAATGTCCATCTGGGTTCAGTTCCAAGTGGGGAAAACATGGAGACTGCTTGGAAAGATGGTTTAATGGTGGACAGGATCACATGGTTTGAGTTCCTGAACAGAAAAGGGTGGAGATGCTGACCATGCCTTGGTTTCATGCCCTGTCTGAGTTTTGAACTTCCTGGGGCACAGGAAGAACATCCTGATTGGTTGTCCGACTCCCAGGGAGTGGGGGCCTTAGCTAGCCTTGCTGGCTGATGTAATCTTCCCAGGTGTCATGTGGTAAATTTCTGTTGCTAGATGGGTCCTATTGTGTTGCAGATGATGGTCCATTGACAAAGATGGAGGGGGGATTGGGTTTCTGCCTCTGGCCCATTGACAAAGATAGTGGGGAGGCAGGAAAGTGGGAGCTACTTTGTCTTTAAAATGTGTTTCTCCATTTCTCATCCAGGGAAATATATTCTGCCTTTTTAATATTTCCCAAAATATTGCATTCTTCTAGGAGAAAGGTGGGTGCTAACGTCCTACAGCTTGCTTGTTAATACTTATTGTTTTTAAGCAGTACCTGTTTTGTTGTGGAGGTGGTATTTAAGACTTTTATTGTTCTCTTATAAACCACTGTGGAGTCTTCTGGAGGACTGGGAGGAGATGAAGGAAGAAAATAGAAAGAAAATAAATTGTAGTATCTTACAGGCAGATATTCAGCATGTTCCTCCTCCTCTTCTTCTTCCTCCTCCTCCTCCTCCTCCTCCTCCTCCCCCCCCTCCTTATCTAAGCTTTCCAAAGTTATAACAGCAATAGCAAAATCTAATTTAGCTTTTCTTTTCACTCTTGGCTTCAGTTCTCCTTATCAAATATGAATGTCATTAACTGAGCTGATGCTGAAGAAGAGAGCAGGTGCCCTTTCAGATCTCAGGCATGTTTTCTATTAACACTAGTAAGTGTTAACGTGTAGGGAATAAGAAGTACACCACTGTAACAGGAGGAAATGACATATAGGTTTGTTTGTTTTTTTAAAAAAAGCATCCAAACAAAAATATGAATCTGCCATTCTCAACTCCAGATACTGCCTGGAAATGGCTGGTTAAAGGAAAGGAGATTTAGGATTACATTTTGCTCTGGGTCAGATCATCATCACAGCAAAAAAGAAATGGCAAAACCTCCCCCCCTCTCCCAAGAAAATGCTGTCGTGTATGGATGTACGTTTTGATATGAACTGGGCTGTCCTAGCTTTTATTTGCAATAATCCCTTCTGCAGTCTGCAACCTCCCTATCTTCCCACACCTTAATTCAATCAAAATGGAACAATCCTGTCCCCTCCCCCCTCCATTAGAAAGCACATGGAGACTGAGGAAGGAAGGATATGATACAGGAAGGGGGGAAAATCAACAGCTTCTTCTGCCTTCTGGGAGAAAAAAAAAGGAAACTGGGACATCCCCTCAAAGCATCACAAAGACAAATTAGAGAACTGAATACCACTTTTACAGGTGAAGGAAACTTGCAAACATTGGAGGATCCATTTTGATATAGTACAACTTGGTATTATTGCTTCTAGCTCAAATAAGAGGAAAGAAGATGTACTGTCAAAAAAGAATCTTGTGTGGGGAAAAGAATTAATAAAATTTATTTATTTATTTATTTATTTATTTATTTATTTATTTTGTCACAACATCATACAAAAAGATTATATAGTATATAAACATATATATGAGTAAATGTTAGGAGGTATAAGCATATATATAGGAAGAAGAAAAGAAAAACAATAGGACAGGAACGGTAGGCACGTTTTGTGCGCTTATGCACGCCCCTTATGGTCCTCTTAGGAATGGGGTGAGGTCCATAGTTGAAAGTTTTTGGTTGAAGCTTTTAGGATTATGGGAAGAGACCACAGAATCAGGTAAAGTATTCCAAGCACTGATGATTCTGTTACAGAAGTCATATTTTCTGCCATCTAGATTAAAGCGGTTAACATTAAGTTTAAATCTATTGGTTGCCCTTGTATTATTGCAATTAAAGCTGAAGTAGTCTTTGACAGGAAGGACATTACAATAGATGATTCTGTGAGTTAAACTTAGGTTTTGTCGAAGGCGACGGAGTTCCAAGTTTTCTAAGCCTAGGATTTCAAGTCTGGTGGGATAAGGTATTTTGTTGTTTTCAGAGGAATGGAGAACTCTTCTTGTAAAATATTTCTGGACACGTTCAATTGTATTGATGTCAGAGATGTGGTGAGGGTTCCAAACAGACGAGCTGTATTCTAGAATTGGTCTAGCAAATGTTTTATATGCTCTGGTTAGTAGTGTAGTGTTTTTGGAAAAGAAGCTACGCAAGATTAGGTTTACAACTCTAGAGCTTTTTTTGCTATGTAGTTGCAGTGGGCTTATAATAATTTAAATAATTTAAAGACAGCACCTTTCTCCCAGAGTTCCAGAAAGCTTTGAAAACCAGGTCTCAGGACTGAGGTTAATGTTTATTATTTGTTCAATGGCCCCTGATTTGTTTTATTGATTTTGTTGTCTATTCAATTATTGTAGTCTAGGCTGTCCATTTGATTTAATGCTAACGTTTCCTTCAGTTTTGTGTGCCGCCCAGTGTCTTTCTGGAGTTGGGCGACCAATAGATTTAAATTTTGGTTGTTAATAATAATAACAAGAATCTTTTGAGCTGAAAAAATGATGCAGCACCTCTTCTTTGTGACATTTGCAAAAGCCCTACAACTTCTTCATGGGTTGGCAAGAAAATCTAGAACCAGACGGTTTGGAACATTCCCCAAATTAATATAGATGTCCATAAACATGATTAAGAAACAGGAATAGGATCTTTTGGTAAAGTTTTATATTTCCTCCAAGGTTTGTGTTTGTGTATGTGTTTGTGTGTGTATGTGTGCACATGTGTTGCAAATGTGTGTCTACTAGATAGCACTAGCACTTAGCACTTAGACTTTTGTCACAGTGTTTTACAGCCCTCTCTAAGTGGTTTACAGAGTCAGCATATTGCCCCCAACAATCTGGGCCCTCATTTTACTGACCTTGGAAGGATGGAAGGCTGAGTCAACCTTGAGCCAGTCATAATCGAACTCATGGCAGTGAGCCAAATTAGCCTGCAATACTGCATTCTAACCACTGCACCACCAAAGGCAGTAAGAGTCAAGTTATTTCCAGATTGCTAAAATCAAATGAGAGTGTTTCCTGTCCCCGCAAAAATGTACCAGTAATATTTTCTTTTTAACTCAATATGAAAATCTCGGGTGGGAGTTGTCCCAAGCACAATGAAGCCAGAGAGAGGTACTCTTGGGTTTATCTTTCCAGAGAGATATCAGATTGCAGGTATGAATGTTCTCCTGTTAATGCCAGCTTGCTTCTGCTGCCAAATAACTTTAATTGAGTAGTTCAGGAGAAAGCTTAATTTTGATCTGAATCCCTTTATGTAGCAATCAGCCAACTTATATAATTACAGTTCCCCAGTACAGATAAAAATTTCTACCTAGACATCACTAGTCCCACCCCACACATCCCTGCCCAATTCCCCCTATGGTCATTATCAAACATTTATATTTTTTAACACCCCTGTCTTTTGACAGGCAGATATCCAGTGCCCTCAGAACCAAAGATAGTCCTGCAATATGAGCTATTTCAAAACCATTATATTAATTAACCACGGGAGATACTACAGGTGGAAAGGAATCAAATTATTTTGAAACCATAATTGAATTTTTAACTCTTAAACTGGAGTGGATTTTGAGAGTAATCAGTCCAAGCAAGGAAATTTCTTCCTGTTTTTTTGGTGCTCAGTCACTGCTGCCGAAAACCTTAAATTACCCAAGTGAAAATTTGGATTCCTTGCCTGGAGCCAATCTGAAATGCAAAGTATAAACAGATATTCAAATTTGTTCTTTTTGTTCTGGCACGAGTATTCACAGGAACGTAATTGCTCGTGTAACTTCAATGGCGGTAGCTGATCATTTGCTTTATAAAAATAATATTGTTGCAAATAGTAGCTATAACAGACTTGTGGTATCCCTTGTTAAAGCATGTTCACAAAATGAACCTTTCCTCATACAGAGACAACACCGAAATAAAGCAGTGTTGAAATAATTATTTTTATGCCTTCCAATGCCTAATCACTCACCCACCAAATTATATTCATTCACTTTGGTCGGGGAATAATAATTTTCAAGGAAGAAAAGCTGGTGAGGTCACAATGAGCAAAGCATAGGACCCTGCTACTTCACCTAATTATGAGGTAATTAAAGAGTTGTGCAGGTGTCCCTGGTTTGGGATTGGATTGCATTAAACAAGCTTTTTTTTTTTCAAAAGCTTGCCACATCTCTCAGTTCCCCATGCTTTAGTCAAATTTAAAGGGAAGACTCAATATAGAAGACTTGTTCTATCAGATCAGAAAAGAGGACCAGTAAAATCAATGACAGAGTGATTCAATAGAAATAACGTCTGTACTATTTGGAGACAATAAAGTAGGCTCAACAACAGTCCCCAGAAAAAAAATAATCTGAGAATGAGACAGAAAAATACCAGGTTCATTCGTGTACCTTATAGAGCTGAAATTTATTTACTGTGACTCCCCCAAAATAAGAAATGTCCCGAAAATAAGGCCAAGCCTGCTTTTTGGGGTGGGCATAAATATATGCCCTCCCCCCAAAAATAAGCCCTAGTGAAGAGGTGGGCTTGGTCAGCACAGGAGGCAGCCCTTCCCTTCCTAGGTCACCTCCTGGAGGTTCAGGCCCTTAATTGCTGCCCACTGATCAGCTGAGGCAGCGAGGGCTGTGCCTCCACAGCTGCCGACCTCCTCCCCCTTTTCGTGCCGATCTTTCTTTACTCGGGATCACAGCACAGACACACATCCCCAAAATGCTCCATCCGAAGCCTTCAGCCATGCAATTCTGGAAGGAGCATCTGTGTTGTGATCCCAAAGAGAGAATGGTATGCATGCGTGTATGAGAGAGAGAAAGAGAGAGAAAGAGAGCAATCCGATCCAACCTCGAAGAGTTATCCAGGGCTGGCAGCAATGTTTTCTCTGTCCCCCCACCCCCCTTTCACACACACAGATAGAGGTCCCTCACCCCCCCCCAACCTCCCAAGGCAGCCATATCCCTTCGCTAACCTGCTTTCCAGCTCTGTTCTCCACCATCACATGCAGGGCAAGAAAAGTAGTCTGTGGGACTACTGTAAAAGCAACTTCCAACTTCACGAGATTTTTTTTCTTCGTGAGAAGTTGGAAGGTCTGAACTACTGGTATTTTTTTTTACTATAGTCCAACAGACTATGAGCAGCAGAGAACAGAGCTGGAAAGCAAGTTAGTGAAGGGATGTGGCTGCCCTGGGGGTTAGGGGTAGGGTTCGGCCCAAGGAGGCAGTGATCCAAAGTGGTGAGGCTCTGGATGGGTTTGGCTCACTGCTGTGAGTGAATTTGTGCGTGCCTCTCGGCAGGTTTAGCTCAAGGGGCAGGGAGGCTGCATGATTGGAGCACTTGGAGAGGAGCGGCAGAAGGGGAGCGTGATGGGCGGGCTCTGGATGGATAACAATCAAAAACTATACACATAGACACCAGAGGTGGTATTCAGCAGGTTCTGTCATGTCCCACTCCTCCGCTGACGGCCAGGTCAGGGAAATCCGAATCAGGCGTGCCTCTGCAGCTCTGCCAAAGTCCTAGCAAAGTCCTCAAGGCAGGCAGGAGACCAGAAAGTGACTTCAGTAAGTTATGTTCGACTTTGCCTGACTCAGAGACTGCCAGAAAGCAGATCCTTTATATAGGCCATGGGGTGTGGCTCCATGACTCAGCACTTATCCAGGCCTGCCCCTCCCTTCCTTCTGACGCCGCCGCCTATCAATTCTTCTGAAGCGAGGGTCACTCCAGTCGGCAGCTGTTGGTAATTGACCTCCCTCAGGCTCACATGCTGTGGGGGAGGGGGAGGGGTCTAGTTGCTCCGTTTGCCTGGGCATGGAGCCAGAGCTGGGGCCGGGAGGTGCTCCCTCCTCCGCAGCCTGTCTGGGCATGGAGCCAGGGCTGGGGCCGGGAGGTGCCCCCTCCTCCTCAGCCTGTCTGGGCATGGAGCCAGGGCTGGGGCCGGGAGGCATACTAGGACATTCCTCAGCGTTCGGAAGCAGATAAGAAGACCCCGGCTGCAGTGAGAGCGGGCAAGACACAACAGGTTCTGACCAGTTTTGGAGAACTGGTAACGGAAATTTTGAGTAGTTTGGAGAACCGGTAAATATCACATCTGACTGGCCCTGCCCCCACCTATTCTCTGCCTCCCAAGTCCCAGCTGATTGGGAGGAAATAGGGATTTTGCAGTAACCTTCCCCTGGAATGGGGAGGGAATGGAGATTTTACAGTATCCTTCCCCTTCCACGCCCACCAAGCCACGGCCACCTAGCCATGCCCCACCCACAGAACCGGTAGTAAAAAAATTTGAATCCCATCACTAATAGACACATACACAAACACAGTTGCTAGAAAGTAAATCCTGATGATAGTAGTACACATCTTTCTGACTCCAGTGTGTTTCATCTGAAGCTGATGTGAACGTATCTATATTAGGAAGGTGGAGAGTTTCTCCTATGAACCAAAATGATGAAGCAGTTCTGCATCCCCTTTTTACAAGACAAATTACTTTGTCTATAGAAAGTGGATTCTGCACTAATACATGCATAATACATGCATAAAAGTTAGTTGGGCTACAGTTAGTCCAGAATGCGGCTGCGCGGGTGATAGATGGAGCCCCTCGTGGCTCCCGCATAACACCCATCCTGCGCAGGCTGCACTGGCTACCTGTGGCCTTCCGGGTGCGCTTCAAGGTTTTGGTGACCACCTTTAAAGCGCTCCATGGCATAGGGCCGGGTTATCTACGGGACCGCCTACTGCGACCAGATACCTCTCACCGACCCGTGCGCTCTCACAGGGAGGGACTCCTCAGGGTGCCGTCAGCTAGGCAGTGTCGTCTGGCGACGCCCAGGGGAAGGGCCTTCTCTGTGGGGGCTCCCGCCCTCTGGAACGAGCTCCCCCCAGGACTCCGTCAACTTCCGGACCTTCGTACCTTCCGTCGCGAGCTCAAGACACATTCATTCATCTGTGCAGGACTGGCTTAGATTTTAAATTTTATAGGGGTTTTAAATTGATTTTAATATTTATATTTCTATTTTTAATGATAGGGCATTGGAATAAGTTTTTTAAAGATTATTTTAATTTTGTGTATCGATGTTTTATATGCCTGTGAACCGCCCTGAGTCCTTTGGGAGATAGGGCGGTATATAAATTTAAATAATAAATAAATAAATAAAATAAATAAAAGTTATTGTCTGGAAATAACTGGCACTGAGAGATTGGTCTCACCTTGATACTTCATGAGGCAATACTTGCTCTTTTGTCATATACCTAACTCAGATATACAGTAATAAAACTTTTCTGGTTCCAAAACTGCATCTGAGTATCATGATATTTTACTTATATACCTGAAAAGAATTTGTTGGGCAATTCATCTGATTTTTCCAAATTCCAAACCAAGTTAGGTCAGTTTGGAAAGATTAATTGGTCATCCATGATGATGATGATGACGACGACGACGATGATGATGATGACCTAATACTTGCTTTGAGTAGGGCACAGAAACAGGAATCAGTAAAATTATTATATGGTTAATTCATATTTCCAGACCAATATGCAGATTACGGTTACCTTCTAATGTCACTTTTGTTATTCTTTGGTTCAAGATTGAATACAAAAATATTTATGTTAAGGAAAATTGCATGCAAAATGTGTTAAGCATGTTATATACAAAGATATAAATAATTACGTTTACACATCTTAAGGAAATTGATTTATCATTGATGAGCAGATGAATGCAGAAAAAATATGACACAGTGGGTTTTACTTCTGATATTTTATGATTGAATGTATGTGAAATTGAGACGAACCAGATATAGATTAATTAATTCATCTCCTTTGGTTAGACATACATTTGGATAGGTGATAGTTTGGTTTATTTTTTATGAGATTAATGAATGAAAAAAAAATGTGTTTGTTTAGAGAAGGGACATCTGTAGCATTGGCACCAATTGTTCTTCAGGACAATTATTTTCTATTGTTTTAAATTGCCCTATCTCACAAAATTAATGCAGTGTGGAATCTTACATTATAAATATAAATGTCATGTTGTGTGATGAATCAAGTCTGGCTGTATTTAAATTTCTTCACTGAAATCTATTTATAACAGAGGAAACTTTCAAACTGTCATCTTTGCATGCAGAGTCAATCAAATTTGGATTTTTTCCCCCCTTTCCAAATGTAATAATCTGCATTCTCTGTTTTCATCTCCAAATAGCATCATTGTATTATGGTCTGCCTGATTTTCTGTGGTCTCACAGTAAATATTACCAATATCCACAAGCTCTACATTTGTGATGTTAGAAACATACAATTAATAATTGTGAAATGATATGCTTGGGAATTTGGAAGGAGGAGGAGGAGAATAAAAGATAAAGGTTTCCCCTGTCCAGTCATGTCCAACTCGAGGGAGTTGTGCTCACCTATGTTTCTTAGCCAAGGGAACCAGTGTTGTCCAGAGGCACATATATATTCTAGAAGTTCTTTTGACTATCAGAGAGCAAACATTAGAATGGACATTATCAAAAGATTCTGTCCACTTCTTATTAATAATAACATAACATAACATAACATAACATCAGAGTTGGAAGGGACCTTGGAGGCCTTCTAGTCCAACCCCCTGCCCAGGCAGGAAACCCTACACCATCTCAGTCAGATGGTTATCCAACATTTTCTTAAAAATTTCCAGTGTTGGAGCATTCACAACTTCTGAAGGCAAGTCGTTCCACTTATTAATTGTTCTAACTGTCAGGAAATTTCTCCTTAGTTCTAAGTTGCTTCTTTCCTTGATCAGTTTCCACCCATTGCTTCTTGTTCTACCCTCAGGTGCTCTGGAGAACAGCCCAACTCCCACTTCTCTGTGGCAGCCCCTGAGATATTGGAACACTGCTATCATGTCTCCCCTGGTCCTTCTTTTTGTTAAACTAGACATACCCAGTTCCTGCAACCGTTCTTCATATGTTTTATCCTCCAGTCCCCTAATCATCTTTGTTGCTCTTCTCTGCACTCTTTCTAGAGTCTCAACATCTCTTTTACATCGTGGCGACCAAAACTGGATGCAATATTCCAAGTGTGGCCCTACCAAGGCATTATAAAGTGGTTCTAGCACTTCACGTGATCTTGATTCTATCCTCTGTTTATGCAGCCCAGAACTGTGTTGGCTTTTTAACAGCTGCTGCACACTGCTGGCTCATATCTAGATGGTTATCCACTAGGACTCCAAGATCCCTCTCACAGGTACTACTATTGAGCAAGGTACCACATATACGGTACTGGTGCATTTTGTTTTTGGCCTAAATGTAGAACCTTACTTTTTCACTGTTGAATTTCATTTTGTTAGATAGCGCCCAATGTTCAAGTCTGTCAAGATCTTTCTGTAACTTGAGCCTATCTTCTGGAGTGTTGGCTATTCCTGCCAGCTTGGTGTCATCTGCAAATTTGATGAGTTCCCCATCTATCCCTCGTCCAAGTCATTGATGAAGATGTTGAAGAGTACTGGGCCTAAAACAGAGCCTTGGGGTACTCCACTGCATACTTCCTCCATGTGGATGTAGTTCCGTTGAGGACTACACGTTGAGTGCGGTTGGTCAGCCAGTTACGAATCCATCTGGTGGTGGTGCTGTCTAACCCACATTTTCTACTTTATCTAGTAGTAGGTTATGGTCTACTTTATCAAATGCTTTACTGAAGTCCAAGTAAATTATATCAACAGCATTCCTCTGGTCTACTAATTTTGTCATTTTGTCAAAGAATGCGATAAGATTAGTCTGGCATGATCTGTTTTGACAAACCCATGTTGGCTTTTGGTTATTACTTTGTTTGCTTCTAGGTGTTCGGTGATTCGTTGCTTGATTATCTTTTCCAGAATCTTCCCGGTATTGAGGTCAGACTGATAGGTCTGTAGTTTCCTGGATCTGTTTTTTCCTTTTTGAAGATGGGAACTACATCAGCTCTTTTCCAGTCCTCTGGCAGCTCCCTGTGCTCCAGGATCTTTGAAAGATATAGTTCAGTGGTTCTGAGATCACGTCTGCCAGTTCCTTCAGAACCTTGGGGTGTAATCCATCCGGTCCTGGTGATTTGAACTCGTCTAGGGTAGACAGGTGTTCACTTACCATTTTCTTCCCTATTTTAACTTGTGTTTCTAATCTGTTTTTGTAGTGCTGTTTTGATAGGTTGGATTGTTTTTCCTTTTGTGTAAAGACAGATGCAAAATATGAGTTAAGTAGATCTGCTTTCTCCTGTTGCTTGTCATCTTCTTGCCACTTTCTCCCAGCAATGGGCCAATTGTTTCCTTGACTTTTTCTTGTTTTTAACATGTTGGAAGAAGCTTTTTATTATTTTTACTTTTGTCGCTAGCCTTTGTTCATTGTGAGCCTTAGCTTTCCTCACTTCATCTTTACAGGCTCGGCTATTTGCTGATATTCTGCCTTAGTTATTTGCCCTCTTTCCACTTTTTATATTTGTCCTTTTGTCTTTCAATTTGTCAGATAGTTCTTTATGCATCCATGCTGGTTTCTTTTGAGATCTACTATTTTTCTTCTTCATTGGTATTGTGTTAGACTGTGCTTTTATAATCTCACTTTTCAAAATTTCCCAAGCTTCTTGAGTTGTTTTCCCCCTGAGGATTCTCATCCATTGAATCCTTCTCAAGATCTCTAAGTTTATTGAAATTAGCTCTTAAAGTCCAAGACTCTAGTTTGACTTTGTTCTACTACTTGTATTTGCTTAATGTTGAATTCCAATATTGCGTGGTCACTTGCCCCCAAGGTTCCTGTAGCTTCAACACCTTCTATCATTTCATCTCTGTTAGTGAGAATTAAGTCCAATATGGCTGATCCCTTGTCGCCTTCTCTATTTTTGGGAAACAAAGTTGTCTGCTAGGTTTGTTAGGAACCTGTTGGATCTTCCACTTGGTGCAGAGTTTGTTTCCCAGTTGATGTCAGGGTAGTTAAAATCCCCCATTACTACTGTGATGTGCTTCCTACATACCTTAGTTAGCTGACTAGCAAAAAGTTCATCTACTTCCTCTGTTTGGTTGGGTGGCCTATAGTATAGACCTATGGCAATATCGTTTTTCACCCCTTTTATATTGACCCAAATACATTCAAGATGATTTTCATCATTGTTGTGCTCTATTTCTGTAGAGATGTAGTTATTTCTTATATATAGTGCAACTCCACCTCCTCTTTATTTGGTCTATTTCTTTTAAATAATTTATATCCTCTAGCTGTATGTTCCATTTGTCAGTTTCATCCCACCAAGTTTCCGTAATGGCAACAATATCATATCTACCCTCATTTACTTGGATTTCTAATTCACCCTGTTTATTCCTCATACTCTGTGCATTGGTGTATAGACATTTGAGTCCATTTGGATTGATCTTGTGTTTACTGTCTACATAACCTGTGTTGACTGCCCCTACTTTCATGCCACCTGTTGGTTTAGTGCACATGGTATGGCACTCACTGTTAAATGCTTGGTTTTGCTTGATAGCATGGTTGGTAGTCTTACCCATACAGACATCTATGTTACATGCACTGATAACCCTTTCAGTTTTCGATTGCTGGGGACAGAAATTTTCTATATCAGTTAATTCTCTGTCCCCACTGTTCAGTTTAAATGTTTATCCAGTGTTGGCTAGTTCGACAGCATTCTGTATTTGCTCTTTATCAGTGTCTACTATTATTTTCCTGAAACAGAGGTCGAAGTGGATAATCAGAATGACAGGCCAAAGCACAACTGAATTATCTACCCATTCAATGTCATTAACCCTCAATTCCTTTTCATTTAAATGCAACTGATTATTGTGTCTTCTCTTGGGGGATATGTCAACAAGTAAGTTCAAGCAGACAGGTTTTTGATTAGGTGTTTCTGGCTGGGGTGGTTGTTTTCAGGCATTATTTTAGGCAGAAAATTGGTTTTTTTTTTTTTTAAAGGCAGAATTTCATTTTCATTATACAGTTAGTTGCAAAACTTTATCTATTTGAGAGTCAGGTTCAGTGGAGAAGAAAAACAAGCATTTTTTTTTTCAACAGACTGCTGTATCTCCTGGTTCCCCATGTTTTAGTCAAATCTAAGCTTGTCGATCGAAAGGTCAGCAGCTCAGGGGTTCGAATCCCTAGAGCTTCATAATTGGGTGAGCTCCCATTACTTGTCACAGCTTCTGCCAACCTAGCAGTTCAGAAGCACATAAAAAATGCAAATAGAAAAATAGGGGCCACCTTTGATGGGAAGGTAACAGTGTTCTGTGCGCCTTTGGTGTTCAGTCATGCCAGCCACATGACCATGAAGATGTCTTCGGATAGTGCTGGCTCTTCGGCTTTGAAATGGAAATGAGCACTGCCCCCCTAGAGTTGGGAACGACTAGCTGTGCGAGGGGAACCTTTACCTTTTTAAAGGGAAGACCCAAAGAAGATTTTTTTTTTCAGATCGGAAAAGAAAACCAGTAAAGTAACTGGCAGAGTGATTCAATGGAAGTAAGTAACAGGAAAAAAAACACCAAACATTTCACAACTTTTCAAATAACTGTGCAATGCTCAAAACTGCCATCAATGTAAATTTTAAATTCTCTAGCCTTGAGAGGATTTTCCTTCGGTACCATCCATTGCAGATTATTATAAGTTTTTTTCCCCTTCTTCTTTTGCTAGGAAATATTCCAGCTTAATTATTGTTGATTCCTACTCCCTGTCATTTAACCACGTGGGGGAAAATAGCAATAATTCCTTCTTAGAGAATGTTATCTCTAAGAGCTTCTCCTCTGACCTGGGGGAACTGTCGGATTTTTCATTTACTCCGTATAAGAGGGGGAAAAAAATCTTGCAAACTTTTAAGCATTCTAACTGGAAGGATTTGGAATTTGAAAATAGTTGTTTTCCTTTTTAAAAAAAACAAACATATGTGGGGTATCAGGTAATTGATTCTTTCATATTCATTGAAGCTAGGCATTCATAAGTTTTCCTCCATCAAACAGAATTTGATACTATGTATGTTGAGATAAAATATTGAATAATGGCCATTTTGTGCCATATCATTGTACTGATATTTTACACTGTTATTTGCAAAGATCACTTTTTCTGGCTAGTATTACCACTGTTATTAATAAAGGTACCCCTTGGCTTATGAGAGGATAAACATTTAAATTTTAATTTGACAACCTCTGTTAAATTATTCCTGCTTGTTTGCCTTCTCCAGATGTTTCTCTATTCAATCCTTTCCTATTTTTCTAGCAACTTCCTTTCCTGGCTTTGGAGTCTCAATTACCCATCTGAATACTGGTGGCAAGAAAGAAGTCAGTAGTACTGTTTGAAAAATGTGGCTCTTCCAATGAAAACTGTCCACATCTTTTTTCTCCTTTTTATTTTTCTTAACCACCTCAGAACTGTAGCAACTCTCTTTATACACTGTCCCCTGTGCATTTCCATTTGAAAATTGGCAGGCTATAGTTCTTGAAAATGTCATTTGAGCACTATACAAATATCATGAGTTTTTAAGGCAAAGGAGATAAATTTTAAAAATGATATATAATACAGTACTGTAGCATTACAATGTTAACATAAAGCATTAGTAACTTTTTGAAATGCCAGTTCTGGAATGTTTCAAATAAATCAGATTCTGCCTGTCTACCCACCCACCCACCCATCCATTACCTGATATTTTGTCTAGGAATTCAAACCCATTATACTCTCCTTTAATTTTATTAACACCACATTCCTGTATGATAAATTAGGCTGAGAAAAACTAATTGATGCAAAGATGTTGAGTGAGTTTCGTGGCTGAACGTGAACTTGGAGATATATCTCTCAAATCCTAAAGCACTATATAATCACTATACCAAGTAGGGTGTCCTACTTGTTTTAGCAGAAGCATGCTTACTCACTTCAAAGGACTATTGGCAATCCCAAAGGTGCTTTTTCAGGAGGCAACTGGTCTTTCTTGTGCTTTCTCTGAAGATGTTTGTTTCATTTCTCATCCAAGAAGCTTCTTCAGCTCTGACTGCATGGTGGGGAATGGAAGGATTTATATTCCATTCAGACAGCTGGTCATTTGTATCCTTTTAGAGGGTCGTTGAAGCACTTGGAGGTTTATCTATGTTCTCAGGGTCACCTGAATAGCACTAATGGTGCCTGTAGTCTTCTCATTTTTATTTTTTTATTTTGGAAATCTGTTCATACTCTCACACCATTCAAAGGATGTACATCCCAAATTGCATGAAGACATTTTGCTTCTCATCAAAGAAGTTTATTCAGCTCTGACTGGATGGTGGGGAGTGAAAGTTAAACCTCCAGGTGCTTCAATGACCCTCTAAAAGGATGCAAATGATCAGCTGTCTGAAAGGAATATAAATCCTTCCATTCCCCACCATGCAGTCAGAGCTAAAGAAGGTTCTTGGATGAGAAATGAAATGTCTTCAAAAAAACAAAAACAAAAACAAGAAAGTCCAGTTGCCTCCTGAAAAAGCATCTTAAGTACAACCATAACCTGAATAACTGAGAATCTCTATAGACTTTTTGACTATTGGCAATGTTTCAATAATAAATCTTCTGACACTTCCTTTCTCATCTTTCTCTTAAGTAAGCCCTAACCGTATCTATGGTTAATATCTTTTCAAATTTACTTTAGACTACATAGATACCTGCATGTTCCAGATTTCTTTTTACAATAAACATTATTTATGACCTATCTTTTCTCCAGAAGTACACAGTAGCACTCATAGTTCTTTACTGCCATTACTCAAGTTAATCACATGACAATGCAATGTGGCATAATTGTGGATCTAAAATCATTCAATGAGGTACATGGGTGAATGGAGACTTAAGATAGGTTTTCCCTGTTGGAGAAAGCATTTTTGTATATTGCTGGACAGCAGGAAGGTACCATATTTTTTGGACTATAAGATGCACTTCCCCCTGCCCTAAAAAGGTGAAAATTTGGGTATGTCTTATACATGGAATGTAGCCAAAAATGCCAAGCACGGAGGAGGAGGAGGTCTATGGCAATCCCTGCAGCCTGGAACATCTGATTGGGGGGATTCCAGGAGGCCTATCCACCCGCCAATCAGCGGCTCATGCTGAATCAGGCTGCAATAATATGCTGAAGCTGATCTGGCTGTTCACTATTTGCTGCAAGGACTGTCAGAGTTTGCAGCAGCAAGCAAAACACAAGCAGAGGAGAGGAGTTAAGTTTTAGTTTCAGAGATCAAGCACAACATGCAGCTTTAGAACAATTGACCTAAGCCACGCCCAGTCTCCTCACTGTCTCCTTCCTTGTTGCTCTCACAGCAAATTCTGTTCCAGTTTCCAAACAATCTCACACACTGACAGGACACTAGCCAGATGAATACCGATGGATACTGGTAGGCAGCAGCAGATTTTTTTTCCTCTTATTTTCCTCCCCCAAAACTAAGGTGTGTCTTATACTCCGGAGCATCTTATACTCGGAAAAATATGGTAACTTGATCAAGGACTAGTGAAGCAGCTCTTTATTTATTTATTTATTTATTTATTTGAATTTATATCCCACCCTTCTCTGAAGACTCAGGGCGGCTTACACTGTGTTAAGCAATAGTCTTCATCCATTTGTATATTATATACAAAGACAACTTTATTGCCCCCAACAATCTGGGTCCTCATTTTACCTACCTTATAAAGGATGGACGGCTGAGTCAACCTTGGGCCTGGTGGGACTTGAACTTGCAGTAATTGCAAGCAGCTGTGTTAATAACAGACAGACTTAGTCTGCTGAGCCACCAGAGGCCCCTCTTTGTAACTTCAACAGAAAGGTTTATTTGGAGAAATATCTGAGGAAGGGTGGAAAAGGCACAGCCTAGCTTCTACCTAGCTAAATCTTGTCAAGGAGAGACTAGGTTTGTGGGGAAGAGAGGTGCAGGAAGGGGGCACATTGAGAATAGAAATCTCATAGGCAAAGAGCCGGCAGAGCGAGAAATAAACTGAGAAACACAGAAGCAGTTCCTAGCTCTCTAATCTATGCTACCCTGCCCCTTGTGGTCAGTACATTATGAGCTGCTGAAGAGTCAGCACAACTGAAATCACACTTCTAACACTCTCCAGTCCTACTTCAACAGTTTTAATGACACTGCACTAGAGAACACCAGCTTCATTGAAAGTAAATGTAGTAGATAGGTTGTTGACTGACACTGTGGGGATAACAACATTGAATTAACAATTGCTGTAATGTCAACTGTCTGCCTTCCTTAAGAATCCATTCTATTCTGTGTACACATCTGCTATACCGAGATTGTGTTGTAAGTCAGTCACTATCTGCTGAAACCTCGAATATTCCCCTCTTCAAATAAGGGATGAAAGAAGACATACTTTATTAAGAAAAAAAAAAGAGGCCAGATTTTTTCCCAAATTATAGTTTGCAAGAGTTTTATCAGTAGCTGAAATTATCGTTGATCTGCGCTGTGTACTTTATCTTGCTAATATTTTTTTATCCACTTGATTATGCTATTTAACAAATGGGAAGGAAAGCTATATGAAGTTTCAATTATTGTTTTGCTTTTTGTAAAAGGATTAAATAGGCACTTATTTGTCTGCAGATATCAGAAGAGGTAGCAACTGCTGCATATTCAGTTAAAGTGGTGTTAATTCAAAGATATTATCGGAACAAAAGTTGCTTACATTACATCAGCCATCTGTTTGGTTTTTCACCTTGAAATTTTTGCCAGATGCTGAGCATACTGTATCTATACAAAAATTAGCTATGCACTTATCTTTGCAGAACATTTATCTAGCTAAAGACCAATGTGAGTATTATAGCACCTTTAGAAATGATAACAAATATTTTATTTACCTGACAAGGATATTCCTATATTCTAGGTATATCTGGACCAAAGTACCCCAAATGACCACTAGATGGTAGCAAAGGGGAGGGGTATATTTCTTCATAGCCATCTAGTTTTTTTTGCAGTCTGGCTATAGCAGATCAGCTCTAATCCCTATCCATTTAGGTCTGATTGGCAGTGACTTTCAAGGGTCTCAGACAGATGTCTTTTTTAGTAATGGCAGCACCTGGCAGATGTTGTCTGGGTTCAAAAACTAAGCAAGATCATCCCTGGTTAGTATTTGGATAGACGAAAAGCCTCCAAGGATGTAAATTAGGTGAGTAAATCAGAAGGCAATGGTAAACAACTTCTGTGCGATTGTATTTATGAAGTCACTAGGGTTGAGCTTAACTTAAAAAAATCAATAGTATATTACATTATCCCATGTAATAATACAGCTGCTGGGGAATGAACTTTTTACAAGCCTAGCATGAACTTTCCCACTGAACTTGGGTTCTTTCTTGCGGTCTCTTTCTTATATATAAGAAGACCCAGCGTTCAATCAGTACGAAGAGATTTCAGGTGCCAATAATGCCATTTCAATGTTTTAAATATGTTTAAATATGATTAATGTGCACAAAAAATTAATATAGCATTTTCTTATCTGTTTAGTAGCTTGAGAAATCTCGGGATAATCTTTAAAATCTATGAAGTCAATTCCCAGATGAGGCAAAACAGATAGTAATATAAGACAGTTTTCTCTAACGTAAGTCAGTATTCTCTAAACCAAACACTACTCTAACTTGATGTTTTTCCCCCAAATTTCCTGGACAGGATGGGGAAGAGGTCAGGTATGAGAAGACTGAAGTAGTATCATGGTCATTGCAGGGGATACCTCCATAAATTATTTATAGATATTCCATACAGTGGTGGGATTCAAATAATTTAACAACTGGTTCCCTGCCCTAATGACCAGATGGGTGGGCGTGGCCATGGTGGGCATGGCCAGAGGGTGTGACAGGCAGCACTCGGCCTCCTGCACCCCCCTGGGAGCAAAAACAGGCCATGGAGAGGACGCTCTGCCCCCCCCCCCCGTGCTCCATTTTGGGCCTAGGAGGACTCCCTGAAGCCTCCTGGGAGTGAAAACAGACCACAGGGGGCACTGCACCCCCCCGTGCCCTATTTCGGGCCTATATGCCTCCCTACACTTACCTGGGAGCCAAAATGGGGCGTGTGGTGACTCCTGGAAGGGGCGGGGAGGGGTGGGGCCAGCCAGCAGTTTAATTACTGGTTCGCCCGAATCAGACTGAACCGGCTGAATCCCACCACTGATTCCATATCCTATTTGTCGATAGATTGAAGTGTTGTGCGAAAGGTTGAAAAAGTAGAATTGGAGGAATTGGTAATTATTTGGTAGAATGTTTATGACATTCTATGTCATAACAGCTGTATAGAAGGACATGCCGCTAACTAACCAGTTAGTTTTATAAAAGTGAGAGTTGGATGTATAAGAAGAAAGATAAAGTAGGTTGAATATTGGGGGAGGGTGGTGGGTTGGAGCATTTTACCTAAGAACAAGAAGAGATAGAGCACCTTGGTCATAAAGTGAAAATTAATGAGGATCAAATTGCAAATTAAATGTAAAGGAACAATGAATAAGTGAAAACCAAGGTGGGATAGATAAAATTGATGAGCTCCTCCAAGAGCGATAATATTAAGATTGCCTAAATAGGACTTCATTGGGAAGTCTACTGTAATCATTGGAGGGGGGGGGACTTCTAGAAAATTAGCTAATTCAGCAATTTTTTGAAAACACTGACCAATATGTAATGAATCTAGCTCCAGAAATAATAAAACTTTTACTTTCAATGCTTCATTATAACAATGTGCACACAGGAGTGGATCTATAAGTACTGCAGCACCTTCTAATTTTTTAATACAAATTTAGGTACAAAATTCATGCTTTTTTAAAAAAAAAACACATAAAAGTAGAGGCAGAAAGTTAACTGAATGACAAACTGCCCATGATTGATTCTTTCATCTTTCTTTGTAGTATTTAATGTATTTCAGGTAGGAAGAAGTTGATGGGGAAGCCTTGAAAACAGTTGACTTTAAAACAGAATGAAATACTTGTCTTTAAAGAGAAGATGATACGCCTTTGATAAAAATCATGTAAATATAGCAGGCTAATAAGCCAAGCTAGTTATGCTTGCCTAAATTAGAGCAAGCAAGATACTGGCAGTTCATCTGGAAATAGCGCAATTTTTAAAGCAAGACCAAGCAAAAAATGTGCCAGCTGTTACAAATATTATTTTATTGAATGCTCAGTTATTCTGTTTCACAACATTATGTTCCACATAATGCAATTCTATGCACCTGAGCTAAGCATCAGAATTTCATAACACTTTCACATCTCCAGGGCAAAGCTTCTGTGCATTTACAAGGAGATTTTTCAGCATCAATCGTAACAGCACAGCAATTTAACCAGAGACTGAAATGTGCTTATAGATATATTTGTTCCCATTCTTAGGAAACACTCTTAAAATTCCACTTCACAGCGCCATCACAAGTAATTGTTTGTGTGTTTGTGTGTTTGTGTGAGTCTGTATGATTGTGTGTGTATATATATACATACATAAGCACATATATATACACATGCATATATATGAGTGCATATGTTTATATCTGCGTGTGTATTTGTGCCTTCAAGTCAGTGTTGATTCCTGGTAATTATCTGGATTAGTCTCTGTAGGTTTCTTGGCATGATTTCAAGGGTTTGCCATGACCTCCTATTTAGGGCTGACATGTCCTGAGAGCAGCACCTCCCACCGTTGCCAAGTCTGCCTACCAACTAGAAGTCAATGATTGGTGACCTTGTGGGCACCCAAAACAGAGATGGCAAGACACCATCAACAAAGATATGTAAGCCATGGGCCTGTACCCTGGAGATGCAGCTGACCATGCAAAGTGGCATTCAATGATCTGAAAAGCAGACCCTGCACTTGTGGGAATACGAGAAGAAGAAGAAGAACGAGGAGGAGGAGGAGGAGGAGGAGGAGGAGGAGGAGGAGGAGGAGGAGGAGAAGGAGGAGGAGGAGGAAGAAGAAGAAGAAGAAGAAGAAGAAGAAGAAGAAGAAGAAGAAGAAGAAGAAGAAGAAGAAGAAGAGGAGGAAGAAGAAGAAGGAGAAGAACTGTCTCAAGGTCACCCAGCTGGTTGAACCTAAGGCAAGCCTAGAACTCACTGGATTCTAGCCTGGTGTCTTAACTAACTAGACCAAACTGGATCTCATAGAGACATCTGAGTGTATTTGACTTCATAATTTATAACAAAGCTTTCTGTTATTTCAATAATACAAATCTAAGTGTCTTGCTTAAATTATAATCCTGAAAAAGTATACCTAGTAATGTTTCCCTAGTTATAACTCTGGGTAAGGGACGTGAAAAAGGAGCAGCTTATCTTTTTCCCCTCCCCAAAGAGCACCTGTAACCTCACACAAATTCGGTCATAAGCATGGTGCCAACATTTGTCAAAATTCAGGATGTCCTTTGCGAGTTGTCTAAAGTTTCGCCAACTATAATTCTTCATGTTGCTAAAAAGCTCTATTATGTAGTCAAGCAGCATTGCGGCTGTTCATATGGCAGATACATGTGTGGGTCTTCTACCATCTCAGAGCAGTTCATAAAATAATAAGCAATGACCTTTTTAATTCTTGTTTCATGAGCTTTTCATGAGAAAAAAATGGTCTCCCAGTCCATCTACCAAATTTTCCATATCCAAAGATGCTGAAGAATACCGATTATGTTAATTATGAATCAAAGCAAAATGGTGCTTATGGTAGATTTACATGCGGTCATGATATCTTACACACAAAGGAAAAGCTATTCGTGATTACAGGTATGAATTCTAAACAGAAATGAAGATGTAACCCTACAACCATATTTAAAAGATAGCTGTCTGAATTTACTCCCAGTTAAGCATACCTTGGATTCCTCTTTTAGAGTACTAGTATTGTGAGTAAAATAGGAAAGCTACAAGGTCACAGTCTGGCACAATGGTTATTGGAGTTGGCAAACTTGGATAATGAGGAAAGAATAGTAATTTACATCTATTTACTCTTTATTGATGTTTAAATTAGATGCAGCTAAGATATTTAGTGAGTAACATACAAAACAAAGAGACAAACTTTATTTCACCCTTTTTACTAAGAAGGGACAGACAAGAGAAACACAATGTGTTTTTTCTAACCGGAGGTCAATGTACAATATTAAACCAAACCTGGAACTTATGATTTGATTTCTAATTCCAAAGAATTCTGGTTTAGCTTGAAACTCTGAAACTTAACCTCCATCTTCATAAGCCTCCAGCTTTTGTTTCTAATGTACATTGCAGTTGGTAGAGAACTGGATTAAAATGTGCTGTTTCTAACTGTGATTGGTTGTGGTACCAGAATAATAAGAGGTGGCTTTCACATACTGTAGCAACTGGTTCGCCCAGCACTGGAAATGTGCGCGCGCGCCATCTACGCATGTGTGCAGCATCACAAAACATGGCAATTTGCACACATGCGCCATCCACACATGTGTGCAGCATCAAAAACATAGTGATATAGGATAGGATTGAGCCTGGGCGAGCCCACCCACTCACAGGTCACCAGTACCAGTTCGCCCGAACTGGTCCAAACCAGCTGAATACCAGCTCTGAGAATAATAACTCTCTTTATTTCCAATCTCTCCATTTGCTGCAGAATGGGGTTTTTCTTTTAAGCAAAAGCATCAAAAAGAACTTTTCTGAGGAGATCCCCTCTCTGAAACCCCATAGTTCAACAACATGGCTTCCATGGATCTGAAATGAGGGATATCAGAGATTCCCCTTAGAATAAGTACACTAAAAAAAAAAAAAGCTGATATGGAAAACAGTGAAACTTTTTAGCAATGGCATAATGGCATTTTGTTCCTGATCTAGAAGCAACACTATAATGCACATAAAGGCAGTGTTTATAACCTGGCAGTGAACAAAGCCTTCCCCACAATCCTTTGAACTTCCAGTGATATAATATTATCTTCTATTATGCTTTCCCCTACCCTAATCCTAATCCTAACCCTAACCCTAATCCTTTTATCTTTGGACCCAACTGTTTCTAATGGAATAGTTCAAAAAACGAAAAACTGGCCAGCTGGTCATTAGTCTGACTCAGGGCCACGTAAGACGTTTATCTTGTTATTCAGAAATATTATCAGATAAAGGGGTCCCTTATAAAATGAAGAAGGTGGACAAGTTCCCATCCAGAAAATAATCCCCAGTAGCAATAGCATTTAGATTTATATACTACTTCACAGTGTTTTACAGCCCTCTCAAAGCAGTTTACAGAGTCAGCCTATTGCGCCAACAACTTAGGTCCTCATTTTACCCACCTTGGAAGGATGGAAGGCTGAGTCAGCCTTGAGCCTGGTGAGATTCGATCTGCCAAATTGCAGGCAGCTGGCAATCAGCAGAAGTACCCTGCAGTACTGCATTCTAACCACCGCGCCACCGCAGCTCTTTCCTATGTAAGATTACCTACTTTCATTAACCCAGTAAGGAAGATGTCTTTGAGGCAATTTCAACTTTAAGCTACAAGAAAGGAAGAGAAAACTGAATGAGTGTGCTAGATACTTTTCTGTCACAAACTTGATTTGAGCCCAGGACCTATGAAGCGCTTAGATCCCAAGTCTTGTAGAAGCAGAAACATCCAGAAAAAGCAGATACATCATCTCGGAGTGAGTCAGAGTGCATTCACACAATGTGGACCAAACCTTGAGTTGGTTGGAGGAACTGCAGAAATTAGGATAAATGATTTTATATGGGAGAAAAGGTTTTTCAATGCTTCCAACCCTTGCAGTGTGGAAGCTGATGTCAGAGAGAGTGCCGAGGCTATTACACACACACATACACACAAACAAACAACAAGGATGTTTTTGTGGGAAAAAAGCATTGAATTAAGGAGCGGCAAAATGTTTTGGAATTTTAAAAAAATATCAAAATACCTCCTGTTTTTTTCTTAAAGCAAATGTTTTGAGTTTGAAGCAGGCCGGTTCAATTTATTTTTTTTTATTTTTATTTATTTATTTATTTATTTATTTATTTATTTATTTATTTATTTATTTATTTATTTATTTATTTATTTATTTATTTATTTATTTATTTATTTATTTATTTATTTAATTTTTGTCACACAGTATATATAAGCATATATATAAGCATGAGTATGTAATAACTATATAATTGGATATAATGAAGGAAAACAATAGGACAGAAACAGAGGCACGCTTGTGCTCTTATGCACGCCCCTTACAGACCTCTTAGGAATGGGGTGAGGTCAATAGTAGACAGTTTTTGGTTAAAGCTTTGGGGATTTTGAGAAGAGACCACAGAGTCAGGTAGTGTGTTCCAAGCATTAACAATTCTGTTACTGAAGTCATATTTTCTGCAATCAAGATTGGAGCGATTAACATTAAGCTTAAATCTATTGTAGGGAGATTATATTATATAATCTCCCTACAACTGGTGACACCCAGAGGAAGGGCCTTCTCTGTGGGGGCTCCCACCCTCTGGAATGAACTTCCCCCAGGACTCCGTCAACTTTCCGACCTTCGAACCTTTCGCCGCGAGCTTAAGACACATCTATTTATTTGCGCAGGACTGGACTAGAATTTTATTTTTGTCACACAGTATATATAAGCATAAGCATGAAATAATTATACAATATATAAGCATATATATAAGCATGAGTATGTAATAACTATAAAATTGGATATAACGAAGGAAAACAATAGGACAGGAACAGAGGCATGCTTGTGCTCTTATGCACGCCCCTTACAGACCTCTTAGGAAAGGGGTGAGGTCAATAGTAGACAGTTTTTGGTTAAAGCTTTGGGGATTTTGAGAAGAGACCACAGAGTCAGGTAGTGTGTTCCAAGCATTAACAATTCTGTTACTGAAGTCATATTTTCTGCAATCAAGATTGGAGCGATTAACATTAAGCTTAAATCTATTGTAGGGAGATTATATTATATAATCTCCCTACAACTGGCGACACCCAGGGGAAGGGCCTTCTCTGTGGGGGCTCCCACCCTCTGGAATGAACTTCCCCCAGGACTCTGTCAACTTTCCGACCTTCGAACCTTTCGCCGCGAGCTTAAGACACATCTATTTATTTGCGCAGAACTGGACTAGAATTTTGATTTTAAATTTAGTTTTTAACGGGGTTTTATTATTTTAATTATAATTTTAAATTCGGCCTTATTCAATAAGTTTTTTAATTAGTGTTTTATCTTGTATTTATATTTGTGTTCTTATTAGGCTGTAAACCGCCCTGAGTCCCTCGGGAGATAGGGCGGTATAAAAATGTGATTAAATAAATAAATATATAAATATATAATCTATATAATATAATACTATATATTGTAGGGAGATTATATTATATATAGGGAGCCTTTTGATACTGTGACGATCTTTCCTGAAAATGTTCCAAATTCAAAATAATGTCATTTTTATCTTGAATCAGACATTCTAAGTTCAAAATAGGATCATTTAGAGCTAAGTCTCTGTCCAAGAAGGTAAGAAAAAACCCATAGCAATCTCAGAAGAAGGTGATTCAAGATAAAATCTGAATGTTGTATACACCTTTGTTTTGGATATATGATTATCTGCTGTGATCTACATCATACAATTCAACCATCTATCAAAAAACTCTACCGTCTTCTACTATTTTTGCTAAATAATTATTTAGGTAAGAATATGTGGCTCTGTATGTATCTTCAAATGAGAAGCAGAGATACGGAAGAATGAAGAAATCAGCATGTCAAAATGATAGGGTTTTTTTTTCTCTTGAACATACTGTATTCAGATTAAAATATTCTCAGCACTTAAATATGTAATCTGGTTGGAATGCGTATATGACCTTTAGCATCAAGGCTATGACATCTACGAGAGTTTAGAAGCATAATTAAAAAGGCAATCTGCCTTTGAAAGTCAGACGCTTGAATCTATACTCAGTTTAAAGCAAAACAAATAAATAAGAGTTCTTCTCCTATCCAGACTCTCCTAACAACAATTGCTAATATATGCTCCAGGCATTTATTCACTCCTAGTAGGTAATATGAATTAAATAAATTCAGTGTGAAATTAGGACATGGCACTAGCTCTTATGAATTTAACCATTTAATTTTTTTCCTATTTGATAATAATAGACTTGTATAAAATATCTTTGGAAACCAATGTTTTCTATGCAACAAATATACTGTATATGTATGTGCATGTATGTGTGTGTGTGTGTGTGTGTGTGTGTGTGTGTGTGTATGAATGAATAGAATAGAATAGAATAGAATAGAATAGAATAGAATAGAATTTTTTATTGGCCAAGTATGATTGGACACACAAGGAATTTGTCTTGGTGCATATGCTCTCAGTGTACATAGCAGAAAAGATGCGTTCATCAAGAATCATAAGGTACAACACTTAATGATAGTATAGGGTACAAATAAGTAATCAGGAAACAATAACAATATAAATCATAAGGATACAAGCAACAAAGTTACAGTTATACAGTCCACATAAGTGGAAGGAGATGGGTGACGGGAATGATGAGAAGATTAATCGTAGTGCAAACTTAGTAAATAGTTTGACAATGTTGAGTGAATTATTTGTTTAGCAGAGTGATGGCGTTCGGGAAGAAACTGTTCTATGTCTTGTTATCTATAATGTAATTTTGAGGGTAGGAGTTGAAACAGTTTTATGTCCATATAATGTGTGTGTGTGTGTGTGTGTGTATGTTGTATACTATATTCTATGCTTGTATAGAAGTCACTGGTTTATAAAAATATAGGTATGACATATTTAGACACTTACTAAAAGATTTTAGGGCAAGGTAAACTATAATTTACTCCTCAAAATTTATTTAAATTTTTAATGGCAACTGAACTTTATTCTTTGGAGAAATATGAAATCTGTTGGAAAGCTAAATCACAACTAACCTATTGATCCAGTATCAGGAAATTTATTTTAACAATTCACAAAGATCAGATTCATCCCTATATGAAACTTGATTGGCGCCCTGGCTATAAAACTTTTTCCTAGATATAACTGTTGAGAGAGTGTGAGAAAAGATCCGGAATTCCCCAGTTTCAAATTTTACTCTACCCATAATGTGACAAGCTGGCCTGAGGCAGACCAGTATTTTCTCAGCTTCACTGAGGAAATGCTATTCAATGGATTGTACCTATTCTATGATTAATTGAGGTCCTGGAAATTGCCTCTGGCTGCCCACTTTTCTAAACAAGACATTCCACCTCAAAAGCAGAATGATTTAGCTTTTCTTTCTAGAAATTAAGATATCTTTTGAATGTGAATCTTCCATATATAATTTTTGTTTTTATATTAGGAACTAATCTGAAACAAAGGGGAGTGTATGTTCATTGTAAATATCAAACAAAATAATGTTAAATTAAAACATGAAAATGTGTACACATTTTCAGCTGTTGTTCTTTGGCCAGCCAACTCATATTGTATCTTGTATATGGATTGTAAAAATGATATCTTTTATAACATAGAAAGAAATGTCTTAAATAATTACTTTGTTCTAAGAAATGCAAGAGACAAATACCAGATTTTAATCTATGTAAGCTTTCATCATTTTTGCATTTAGCAAGTAAAGAGACCCAAATAAATAATTAGGTTTATGGATGATGTCTAAAAAGGATTGGTTTTGTATTTGGGCTTTTTCTTTTGTAAGTCACCCAGAATCACCAGGAGTAAGTTGAGTGTCCATATAAAGTTTCTTAATAAATAAAAATAAATGAATAAAAAGATTTAGCAGAAATTTGCATTTAAAACTTAACTATTGTTCATAAGGATAATTTTGGAACCATAATAGAACAATTTTTTCCCTAATGCCATCACTCTGCTAAACAAACAATTCCCTCAACGCTGTCAAACTAATTACCAAGTCTGTATTACTATTAATCTTCTCATCATTCCTATCACCCATCTCCTCCCACTTATGACAGTATGACTATAACCTTGTTGCTGGTATCCTTAAGATTTATATTGACTGTTTCCCTATGACTAAGTGTTGTACCTTATGTTTCTTTATGAATGTATCTTTTCTTTTATGTACACCGAGAGCGTATACACCAAGACAAATTCCTTGTGTGTCCAATCACACTTGGCCAATAAAGAATTTTATTCTATTCTATTCTATTCTATTCTATTCTATTCTATTCTATTCTATTCTATTCCATATTATATAAATCTGGCATTTAGTCCAACGCTTTGCAGAAACTCACCCTAACCATAAATGGCTTTCTTTACACAGGAGAATATCTCTGAAATTATTTTCCTGTTTATGGGGAAAAAAACAATTTAATATTTTGCAATAAAATTTTTAACGGCCAGAACAAAAGTAGGATCATAAACAAGAAAAATATAACAGCATTCAGAAAATATTAGCTACTTTATCATAGGCAATATACTGTAATTTACAATATCTTCTCTGTAGTACACCAGCCTTTAGATTGTTTAAAAGTAAAATCTGCAACCAAGAAAGTTACTTGCTGATATCCATCAATTAATCAATGGAAAATTTGTTTATGAGACCTAGTACATTAGTTAATAAAGGCTGAATTAGTCTTACCCAAGAATCAGCATGAAACTATCGGTGTAAAAGGTCAAGTCTAATTGTCTCAGTCTCCTTCTTTTGCAGGGTTATAACCTCTAGAAAATTGGAATTTTATTATATCTACCTTCTCAAAAATGTCAGAGGGCGAGCACTAAAACAAGCTTTAGAAAATGTCTGCCAGTTCTTAGAATGAATAAATGAAAATTAGTAAGCTGCAGGGGAGATTTTTCTGGGTCCTCTTAAAACAGTTTTGTGGCTTAAGTTGCGTTGCCACTCAGTGTCCAAAGTCCACTGCTTGATGGCTTCTTTGGCCTTATTTAATATCTGAAAATAACAAATATTCAATGGAAAGACCACACCAATCTCACTTTGCTCTTAATAGTCTTCCAATATTTTGACCTATGATTATGAGATATTAGAAATGAAAGTAGTCTAGTGGTACTCAGAGGATCCTCAACTATGCTGATAAGATAGCTTGCAAATTCCGGCTTCGATTCTCATCAGTCCAGTCACCAGGACTCAAACTCCACTGATGTTCATCTCTTGACCTTCAACATTCCTCCTAACTTCAGAGTATCAACCCTTTTCCCTCCATTTGGAGCTATGGTTTGGAATTTGAATATTCAATGCAATGTATTCTCTTTTTCTCTAATGTTTTGCTATTAAGTTCATTAGAATTCATGCTATTATACTTATCTCTGGCTCTTAATTATACATTTGTATTTACATCATCAAAAAAGCACAACAAAGAATGTTCTTTCAGCACCAATTCAGAAAGCTCAAACTGCCCAAGGACATAAACTGTTTCAACTCCTACCCTCAAAACATGCTATAGAGCACTGCACACCAGAACAACTACACACAAGAACAGTTTTTCCTCGAATGCCATCACTCTGCTAAACAACTAATTCCCTCAATACTGTCAAATTATTTACTAAGTCTGCACTACTATTAATCTTCTCATCATTCCCATCACCCATCTCCTTCCACTTATGACTGTATGACTGTAACTTTGTTGCTTGTATCCTTACAATTTATATTGATATTGATTGTTTCCTAATTGCTTATTTGTACCCTATGACTATCATTAAGTGTTGTATCTTATGATTCTTGATGAACATATCTTTTCTTTTATGTACACTGAGAGCATATGCACCAAGACACACTTGGTCAATAAAAAATTCTATTCTATTCTATTCTATTCTATTCTATTCTATTCTATTCTATTCTATTCTATGTAATCATTTCCCTTATATAAGGACTGATTGATAATGGATACAATTCAATGAAATACCTCAGAAAATAGAAATAGGAAGAATCAGTGGTGCCCATGTTATAAAGCAAGGGAAAAAACAACAAATTGTCTCAAAGAAATACTATTTTAAAAAGACTTCTGCCCCAAATGACTATCAACACTGTATTCCGACAGCTAGTAGCACTTCCTAACATTTCTCTGCAATTCAAATCTTGTTCATTGTTTACTACTGTAATTAGAAATAGGTGATTGCAGTGGGTGTTGATGATTGTGGAGAATTTATTCCTTATCTGTTAGGATGCTACACAAGAAAATGTTACATTCTTCTTCTCTCACTAAAGCAATGGTGATGGCAGTGCTGAAAAAGATGTGATGGCAGTTTTCCTTGAGATCTCAGGAGGGATAAACACTTTCAAAGACACTGTTAATACTATATGTTCCAATATGGAAGTGACTGAAAATAGAATATCTCATTTGGAAGCTTATGGGAAAATCAGTGGATACATCTATAAGCAATTTACTATAGGTGGTTAAGACTCTTCGGGATAAAATGATGTTTTTAGAATGTCATTCTTACAGGGTTAATTGACATTTTATTAGAAACCCAAACAAAGCTAAGAAATGCCAGCCAGCCTCTTTTATCATAGCCTTCCTGATTCGGGAAGGCTATGCTGAAAGATTCTAAACTAGATTTTTAGAGACCTCACCTTCTTCCAATTTTTCTTTGTAAATCTGATAAATTCTGGTAATCTATCGTAAAGTTCTTTAAATTTGCTAGGAGGAATAAACTTTTAAATACAGCATGCTCTTCAAAGATAATTAAATAGGGAAATTCAAAGTATCATATTGTATTTTCCCTGATTTTAATAAAAAAAACCTGGTAGTGTAGAAAAAAAAACTAATAACATGGGAAATATTGCTTGAGAGAAAAATATTCACTACTCCATCAGGTATCTGGCTAGTTCTGAAATTATCAAACAGTATAGAAAAATCATTTCATATTTACAAAGAAACTGAAAAAAATATTTTAAGCTTCGGTTGACAAAAGAATCTCTTTTCTTTTTCTCTAATGTTTTGCTATTAAGTCCTTTAGTATTCATGCTATTTTACTTAATTCTTAATTATACATTTGTATATACTTCTATATTATCTTAGATGGAAAGGATACTAACTATGCTTGATTGATTGATTGGCATACTAACTATACTATTTCTTCCCCCCTCTTTCTTACCTTTTCCTCCCCCTCTTCTTTTTAATTTACTTTTTATTTACCAACTTTGTAGTCTATTTGATTCCAGAACAACACCAGTTTCACTATGAAGAACAGGTAACACAGTGGTGGGATTCAAGTAATTTAACAACTGGTTTTCTGCCCTAATGATTTGTTCCAACAACTAGTTTGCCAACCTGCTCAGAAAGTTAACAACCGGTTCTCCCGAAGTGGTGCGAACTGGCTGAATCCCACCACTGAGGTAACAGCAGTATAATATTAAAAGAACAGCAGCTATCCAGAAGGAACACATCCCCAAAATATTCACCCCATCCCTTCTTAACAAAGCTTCAATTCATTCATTTCAACGGTTCAATCTATGAAACTGGAAAATACTTCTTGTTCTGGCTACATGGATTTTAAAGTATATTGAGGTTTTGATTTTTATTTTATTATTGGTGGACCCCTATCTTTTACTTTTAAGGAGACAAATGTCACAGTTATTCCTACATCAAAAAAAAAAAAAAAGATTTCAGTATGTCTTCTAATTGTAGACTTACTACTTTGATAAATGTGGCTGCTGCTAAGATTTTAAGAGTAACTCTGTATATTGTAAGATATTCTACCAATTATTTTACATCCATCTCAGGAAAGAGGGCTGCCAAGCTGAGCTGCTAATAATATAAGATTTTTAATTGATGTTATTGCTTAACCTCAAAATATATAAGACCCAGCAATCACAATTTGTTTGAATGCTGAAGCCTTTGATACAGCCTCTTGGCAGTTTTTGAAGTGGATGTTGATTTATTTTGGGACTTTCACAAAGTTTTAGAGTTTTGATTGACATGATTTATTCAGTTCCTAAACTATGTGTGCATTCCCCTTGGTTAAATTTATGTTGATGTAGATGTCAAGGATCCCTCTTTCTCATTTTCTTTTTAATTTACTTTTGGAACACCTTGCCTGCATAATTAGAAATGAAAGTATCAATGGAATTATAGGGGCAATGGCATAACAATATAACATTTGATGCTAATGATACTTCATGTTTTATAAATAGACCAACAAATGTTATTGCGCTATTGAGTTTAGAATATTATATGTTTATAGAGTAAGATGGTATTATTCAAATATGATAATACAATAACAATTTGGAAGTGAGTAAAGGTTGGGGTTTTAAGTTTATAGACTAAGATTGTAAGAATAAGGATTTGGACTCCTTTTTAGATTTTGTCACATGAATTTTTTCAACTGATGTATTCTATCTTCTGTTTTGAAACAAAGGAAAAAACAAATGGTCTAGAATTCACTTGAGTGTTTGAGTAACATAAATATAATTAAAGCAAGTATGATTCTAAGGCTAATTAAGCATTTTAAGAAAAAGAAAAAAGGTGCACACAAAAAGGAAACAGAGAGACCATGAGGAGGGGGGAAAAAAAGAAAAAATAATGCACAGAGTGGACAAACAGTGAATTTACAAGTATTGCAGAATTAGAATAACATTTCCGGTATTTCATTGATTAGGGTTTTTTTGTTTTGTTTACATTTATACCCCGCCCTTCTCCGAAGACTCAGGGCGGGGTATAAATGTTTTATAAAATGTTTCAATTTTAAGTAATTGAAGACATCTTACCAATTTAAAAACATTTTGAAAAATCATTGTTTGTTAATCATTGATGATTACTCTTCAGTGATAACAGCATTGTTAAAAATGACCTAAAATATGAATATCGACAGCAATACTCAACAGTATAAATCATAAAATGAAATTAATAATTACAATAATTTTTATCCATTCAATTAAAGGCTTCATATTAAAAGAAACCCAAATTTTAGACATGATACAAGCCCATGCTTTCAAATTTGATTTAAATTCAGTGTCATCTTTACTTTGGAAATACTATTTATTTTGAACTTTGAAGCAAATACCCCAAGCTTGATCAATCATTCTTCCAAAGATAGAACTACACATGCTTTCCAATAGGAAAAATGCAAAACTCTACCAGCAGTTACCATGTATAAAGCTAATTCAGTATATGTTATGGGAATATAACGTTTAGTAAGATTTAATTTGAATAACAGGTTGAAAAAGAAATTAAGCTTTTAAATTTTACTTGATCCTTCTTTAATTTTTCCAAAATTCTTGAACTTTACAACATTGCCATCAAATATGTAAAAATGATCCAAACTAATTGTTACATTTCCAACAACTTTTAGAGAATGTGCTATTACATGAATCACTCAGCACTTTGAGGTAGGTCAAGCCAGGAAATAGACACTAAGATTATAGGAATGCTCTAAGGCAGGGGTCAGCAACCCTCGGCTCTGGAGGGTTGTGGCTCTTTCATCCCTGTGCTGCGGCTCCCTGTTACTGGTTGGCACAACTGATAGGGCTTTCAGTTAGAGGAAGAAAAATGCCGCACTAGGAGGAGACTCTATGGTGGGGGAACCGGACTTCTGGTCAACAGAGGAAAAATGATGCTGTGCTAGGAGGAGACCATGATCGGAGAACCAGACTTCCGGTTGGCTCCAGAATTGAATGGGGGCTTCTGGTTAGGACCTTTGTGGCTCTTTGAGTGTTTAAGGCTGCCGACCTTAAATTAAATGTTACTATGCTCTAAGGCATAATAACAGATCTTTGACAGCTCACCAGAACAACTAGACACAAGAACAGTTTTTTCCCGAAGGCCATCACTTTGCTAAACAAATAATTCCATCAACACTGTCAGACTATTTACTGAATCTGCACTACTATTAATCGTTTCATAGTTCCCATCACCAATCTCTTTCCACTTATGACTGTATGACTATAACTTGTTGCTGGCAATCCTTATGATTTATATTGATATATTGACCATCAATTGTGTTGTAAATGTTGTACCTTGATGAACGTATCTTTTCTTTTATGTACACTGAGAGCATATGCACCAAGACAAATTCCTAGTGTAATGTATTTGAACTTTAGGAGGGAAGTTTGGGCGGGAACTAGCACGTTGCTGATTGGTTGAAGCCTCAGCCAAAACAGTATTTAAAGAGGGGTTTTTGCCTGTTGTTTTTTGCTGGGATCACTATAAACTAAAGAGCTGTTGTCACTCACTGGTCTCCTGCCTCGTTATTGCCCAAACTTAACATTGGCAACGAAGGTGGGATATTGAGGCAGTGAGATCGGGAAAAAGAGCTGAAGGAGCAAAGGAATTCGTGAACCCAGCCAGTTTCAAAGGGCGGATATTAGCGATGTCCAGCTACACGCCGCCAGCACCATTTGACCCAGCCAAGGAGAAATGGGGGTCGTACATGGCTCGTTTCGAGTGTTTCCTCGAAGCAAACGAACTACAAGGAGTCTCGGATAATCGGAAGCAAGCGTACTTCCTGAGCCACTGCGGTCCAGAGGTTTTCGATACCGCGGAGTCACTTTCAGAGCCAACGCCGGTACAATCGGTACCGTGGCAAACACTACAAACAACACTTCGAGCACACTACGCACCGGTACCCTCAAAGTTCGTCCAACGGTTCGAGTTGAGGCAACGGGTACAGTGAGAGGGTGAATCAATAAGCGTGTACATGGCCGCGTTGAGGAAAGACACGAACCACTGTGAGTACAGAGATTTGGAGGACTCCTTACTCGAACAACTCATTTGTGGGGTCAGGGACATCCGACTACAAAGGCGGCTGCTGTCTAAGAGCAACCTGACTTTGGCAATAGCCTTGGACGAGGCCAGGGCTCACGAGATGTCCACCAAGGTGGCGGAGACCTTGCAAAAGCCGAACGCGCAGGGTGCCGGAGCGAAAACAACACCGGTCCACAGCGAGGAAGCCCAGGCCAAATCGGAAGGTGAGGAAGAGGAAGAGGTGTTCCACACCGGGAGGCCGGAGAGAGGTGACCGGGACGAATGTGTGAGTTGCGGGAGCCAACACCGACGACAAAACTGCAGGTTCAAGGACGTGATTTGTCGGTGGTGCGAAAAGAAAGGACACATAGCTCAGGCCTGTCGAGCCCCCCAACCTTCCCGCCAAAAATTCAAACCGACCAATCAGAGCGCGGGAGCAGCGAAGCGGCCCGGGATTGGTCCATTCAAAAAGGGCGCAAAGTTAAATCAGACCACTGTGAGAGTGGGCCACGCATCGACACGACTAGAAAAGAAGATTTTTACCAAAACATACATTGAAGGGGTGCCATGCCAAATGGAGGTGGACACCGGCTCATCAATCACAATTATGTCCTGGGACACCATCGTGAGGGACTTGCAAGCCATTGCAAAGCGCCAGCTACAACCCCAGAAGCTGAGAGTGCAAGACTACCAGGGAAATCGGATCCCTGTTCGAGGGGTCACGTCCGTCAAAGTCAAGTATGGACAATTCAAGAAGACCCTGCCAATCACCGTAGTAGATGGAACTCTACCAAGTTTGCTAGGACTGGACTGGTTCCGAGCTTTGGGCATGGGAGTGACCGGGGTCTACAGAAATGAAGTCAACCTCAAGGATGAACTGCTGAAGGAGTTCGAGGACGTCTTCAAGGACTGCCTGGGCAAGTACGTGGGGACCCCTATCTCTTTCAATCTAGACCCACAAGTTGCCCCCATCAGGTTAAAGGCTAGGAGGGTCCCATTTGCCCTAAAGCCCAAGATTGACAGGGAATTAGACAAGCTAGTAAGCCAGGGAATACTAGTCCCGTCGACCATGCAAAATGGGAGACACCTATAGTGACCCCAGTCAAACCGGACGAATCGGTCCAGATTTGTGCTGACTACAAGGCAACGCTTAACAAAGCATTGCAGAAGAGCGCATACCCCATCCCAGTAGTGCAACACTTGCTGCACTCGTTGGGACAAGGGCAGGTTTTTGCCAAACTCGATTTGGCTCAAGCCTACCAGCAACTACCCGTAGATAGCAGCACAGCCAAGGCGCAGACAATTGTCAAGCACCGCGGTGCTTTCAAATGCACTCGACTCCAGTTCGGAGTTAGTGTGGCTCCAGGGCTATTCCAAAACCTAATAGAACGACTGTTACAGGGTCTACCCAGGGTGGTACCATACTTCGACGATGTATTGGTATCAGCAGAAAACTTAGATGAACTGGGGGTAAAACTAAGGAAGGTTTTGGGCATTTTCAGGTCTGCTGGGTTTAAAGTTAAGCTTAACAAATGCCAAATTGGGGTGGAATCCGTAGAATTCCTGGGATACCGAATAGACAGGGAAGGGATTCACCCTACTGAGAGCAAGGTATGGGCCATCAGGAAGACCCCAGCTCCCAAAAATAAAACAGAATTACAAGCATTCTTAGGGCTTGTCAACTTCTATGCGGCATTCTTAAAGAATAAGGCAACAATAGCCGAACCGTTACATAAATTACTAGCAAAGAAAGCTGTTTGGTCCTGGGGCAGGGTGGAGGCTAGGGCATTTGAGGGGGTAAAAAACCTTTTGTCCAGCGATAGCCTCCTCATTCAGTACACTGGCACGTTGCCACTAATACTAGTTTGCGATGCATCTCCCTACGGGGTGGGGGCTGTGCTCAGCCATAGGTTACCGAATGGAACAGAAGCCCCTATAGCGTATTATTCCCGAACAATGTCCTCAGCCAAAAGGAACTACAGCCAGCTAGATAGGGAGGCATTGGCTATAGTCTCCGGGGTTAAGAAATTCCATGAATACTTATTCGGACGAGATTTCGAGATAGTCACGGACCATAGACCCCTACTGGGACTCCTAGCGGGCGACCGCCCAACACCCGTTGCACTTTCACCCAGGCTGACCCGATGGACTATCTTCCTAGCAGCATACTCTTACAAATTGCTCCACCGCCTGGGAAAAGACTTAGGGCATGCGGACGCTCTTAGTAGATGCCCTTTACCAGAGACTATCGAAGACCCGACCCCAGGGACACCCGTCCTGCTAATTGACTCTTTGGACTCTGGCCCAGTCACATCCAAGGAAGTGGCTAGGGCATCTTACAAGGATATTACCATAAGGACTGTAATCGGTTGGGTACAAAGGGGATGGCCCGCTGCGCCGGGTGAGCGTTTCAAAGACTTTGCAAAAAAACGATCGGAACTGTCGGTTCAAGGGGGGTGTCTGTTATGGGGGGATAGAGTGGTTATCCCGGAAAAATTATGCAGAAATGTGTTGGAACTGTTGCATGTGGGCCACCCGGGGATTGTGAGGATAAAGAGTTTAGCGAGGAGTTATGTATGGTGGCCCCTAATGGATAAGGACATTAGCGACAGGGTAGGGAAATGCCAACCCTGCCAAGAGTCAAGGCCACTACCCCCTACAGCTCCAATTAGAGAGTGGGAGAAACCCCAGGGGCCATGGTCCAGGATTCACATAGATTTTGCCGGGCCATTCCATGGGCAGACCTTTTTAATTGTAGTAGATGCCTACTCAAAATGGTTAGAAATCATCATCATGAAAACCACGACGGCCGAAGCAGTTATCACAGTCCTGAGGCATCTATTCGTAACACACAGCCTGCCCGACACCCTAGTTTCCGACAACAGCCCGCAATTCACGGCAAACCAGTTTGAGGGGTACTTAGCGGAAGAGGGCATCAGACATGTCCTCTCGGCGCCTTTCCACCCGGCGACGAACGGACTTGCAGAACGTTTCGTTCGGAGCGCCAAGGAAGCGCTATCTAGGATAAGTCCAGGCGATTGGCAAACCAAAATCGATACCTTCTTGACAGTCCAACATAGAACCCCCTGTGTGACAACTGGCCACAGCCCAGTGGAGCTATTGATGGGCAGAAAACTCAGGTGCCCATTAGACCGACTAAACCCAACCTACACCCCTGATGGGTACAAGGGTATCCAAGAAAAAACTAGGGAGATGACAGCGGGTGACCCAGTATGGGCACACAACTATAGCGAGGGCCCAACATGGTTAAAAGGGACAATTCTAGGCGTAACAGGGCCGAAATCATATGTAGTAGACATGGAGGATGGCCGGGTTTGGAGACGCCACATAGACCAATTAAGAAAATGAATACCAAGTAATACAGAAACCAAACAGCCAGGCCCTGACTACCAAATGTTTGAATCTACAGCTGACTCAAACCCAAGGCGAGCAGGGGACTTATCTGAATCTGATGAAGTCCAGCAACGCCAACCGGTCCCTCCTGAAGACAGCAGGGACGATTCTGCCAATAATACAGGGCCGGACGGCCCAGAGGAGGAGCTAGGAGGAACAAACAGTCCCTCCGACCAGCTCGACTCACTCCCAGAGAATGAATTGCGCAGATCAGAAAGAGTTAGGAGACGCCCTGTCTACCTGCGTGACTACGTGGAAAAATAACATGCAAATTTTATGTAAATATGGGTACAATGTGTTCTGGGAGGGAAGGAGTGTAATGTATTTGAACTTTAGAAGGGAAGTTTGGGCGGGAACTAGCACGTTGCTGATTGGTTGAAGCCTCAGCCAAAACAGTATTTAAAGAGGGGTTTTTGCCTGTTGTCTTTTGCTGGGATCACTATAAACTAAAGAGCTGTTGTCACTCACTGGTCTCCTGCCTCGTTATTGCCCAAACTTAACACCTTGTGTGTCCAATCACACTTGGCCAATAAAATTCTATTCTATTCTATTCTATTCTCTTTACCTGTTCTTACATTAAACAGAATCAAGGTGAGATAATTTTGAGTTTCTTTCTCACATTTTCCTGTTTACTAGGACTGCATTGTCACTGATTGGTTAAAATTTAAAATAACATAAATAAAATAAAAATTTAAAAATAACACTGATTGGTTCAAAATTGGGAAAGGAGTCCGGCAAGGCTGTATACTATCACCCTGCCTGTTTAACTTATATGCAGAACACATCATGAGAAAGGCGGGGCTAGATGAATCAAAAATTGGAATTAAGATTGCCGGAAGAAATATCAACAACCTCAGATATGCAGATGATACCACTCTAATGGCAGAATGTGAAGAGGAACTAAAGAGTCTCTTGATGCGGGTGAAGGAGGAGAGTGCAAAAGTTGGCTTGAAACTAAACATTAAGAAAACTAAAATCATTGCATCCGTCCCTCTCAATTCCTGGCAGATAGATGGTGAAAAAATGGAGGTAGTGACAGATTTTATTTTCCTGGGCTCCAAGATCACCGCAGAGGGGACTGCAGCCAAGAAATTAAAAGACGCTTGCTCCTGGGGAGGAAAGCTATGGCAAATCTAGACAGCGTACTAAAAAGCAGAGACATCACCCTGCCAACAAAAGTGCGTATAGTCAAAGCTATGGTTTTCCCAGTTGCAATGTATGGCTGTGAAGGTTGGACCATAAGAAAGGCTGAGCGCCAAAAAATTGAGGCCTTTGAACTCTGGTGCTGGAGAAGACTCCTGTGAGTCCCTTGGATTGCAAGGCGAACAAACAAGTCAGTTCTAGAGGAGATCAACCCTGACTGCTCTTTAGAAGGTCAGATCCTGAAGATGAAACTGAAATACTTTGGCCACCTAATGAGAAAGAAGGACTCCCTGGAGAAGAGCCTAATGCTGGGAAAGATTGAGGGCAAAAGAAGAAGGGGACGACAGAGAACGAGGTGGCTCAATGGAGTCACTGAAGCAGTAGGCATGAGTTTAAATGGACTCCAGAGGATGGTAGAGGACAGGAAGGCCTGGAGGAATGTTGTCCATGGGTCAGACACGACTTCGCAACTAACAACAATTGTCACTTGTCCTCCCTTAACAGCTCCTGCAAATGGCCCCTGCATTCCTTCATCAAAGTTATCTCTATGTCCCTCTATAGAAGCAACATTATGATATACCAATAATAAAACATACCAGAGGCAGACAGAGACAGACAGACAGAGTGAGGTATAGGTGAAGTTCAAAAGAAAAAGGATCCAATATCTCATTTTTGTCCCTTTGCTTCTAATATTTGATATCCCAATTGTTTGAAGTAATTATTTTCATGTTTTTGTCCTCCATTCCAGGCTTTAATGGCAGACTAGGAAATGAAATTGTCTCAGTAGGAGCGGGTGAATGTTTTCCAAATGAAAGGACTGGAATGTTAGGGTTTCACTGCTTCTGTGTGCTATAAATCATCCCCAAGGTGGTGTTTGCCATGGAAGCCTGAGGATGGATCGACTGCGTTTTAATGCTTGGACCACCAAAGTGAACTGGGGGCTAGGAAAAGATATAGCAATATACGAAATGCATATATTCATGAATAAATGTTCAGTATGCAGGTATAATGAGCACAGGTTATCAGCTTTTGGTACAATTACATTGCCAGAACAATGCTTTTGTGAAGTCTATGCTCTTAAAAAAAAAATACAGAGAACAATGACAGGTTCTGTAGCCTCTTTCTCCAAGTGTTCTACCAGTAATGGATTCCTGTTCTGTATTAAGTTTAGCAATACTTCACTGAGTTATGACAGGTGACATTTTTCACAAGGCTGCATCTGAGAGAGAAAGTGTGCGTTATAACTAACCTGTTACTATAAAAGTTACTATACCTTCAGTGTGGTATAGTGGTTAAGGCACTGCTTTAGGACTAGGGGGACCCAGGTCCTGGATTGCTTAGTTATGGAAACTCATTAATTTCCATCTGTCCTGTTAGCCCAATCCTGCAATGAAATCTGACCAGATCTATCTGGCTCACGCAAACCAGTAATGCCGGCAGTGGGAGACTCCGCCCACTCTCCGGGATGTCATTGTGTCCCATTTTTGACCTTCTGTGCATACACAGAAGAGGCGCATGCGTATAGCACGCGTGCATAGCGCACTCCCATTCCCAAACCAGTAGCGAAGGTAGGTGGAGTTCACCACTGGCCCAATCCAAATGCTTTCTCATTTGTCCACGGTATCTGCCTCCTATTTTTCCTGGACTTGGGTCCAGTTATTCTCTTTCAATCCTATCTCACAGAGTGGTTGTGGCAAAACTAAGGAAAAAGTGCTACCGTGTAGTCTTGAATTCCTGAATGAAAAGTATGGTATAAATGCAAAGACCATATTTTCTTGGAAAAAAATAGACCTGGAAAATGGCAAATCTGAAAGAGACGCATAAGGATAAAACATTTTTAAGTGTTTCAAGTATATAATTTTGCAAAGGAAAGTTCAAGAGCAAAACCAAAAACAACAAAATTGCATATTCCAATAAAAAAATATCTAAAATCAAATAGTATAAATTTATGTCTAAAAAAAGACAAACTGATTTCCAAATTTTTCACATGTATATGGAAGATTGTGCACTAAATGATACCATTTGTAATGCTTATATTAAGTGACCAAAATAAAGGACAAAAATGAGTTTATGAAAAATAAATGTATCTAAAGGATGGCTTTCTGAAATAAAAAACCCTGTCCTTTATAATAAAGAGCAGATGGTCACCTAGATGTAAATCTACCAAATAAATATATAAAATGGCTCTTAAGGCGTAAACCCCATTTTGAAATAACTGTAAATGAGTTACGTAGAATTTCAGCCTAACTTGTGAACGTGCTGTGTTATAACATTAACTATTTGTATGTAGGAGTGTAAAAGGACAAGGCAAGGCACTTTAAAAAGCCACCTTTGCGACTTTTAAATTGTACTGTGAATAGATGTTCATGTATCGATGAATGCATTAAAAAAATCTTTCTCGGTAGGCTTAATCGACATGATAGAAAGTACATTTTACCACAGGCCCAATGCAAATTTTCTCTGAAACGTTTGTTTTGCGCATTACGATAATGCATAACTGTATAGAATAAAACTATTTCTTTTACAGACATCTGAGCTTTGTGGATGGGGTGGGGTGAAGAATCCCAGTTCTGGCTCTGAAAACAACTTTGAAGGTTTAAGTCTCTGAGGCCTTGAAATCATAGTTAAGCTTTGTTTAACTTCTTTCTATCCCAAATGCTTCCCCATTTGTCCATGGGATCTGCCTCCATGAGCACAGTTTAATTCCATGCCCTGTGCAAAACCCCTTTGCTGGGCATTCATTAACTCCCCAATTTTGGCAGCCATGTTATAAATCTTATGCCTGAATTAAATGCAGTAGTGATTGGTTGGCAACATATGAATTAATAAAGTGGTGGCTGCTATTAAGGATCCTTAATGGCATAATGAAATGCCTCTTCTATGATTCTTTCCCTCTCAAGGCTTTCTCATATTATTGATAGCTAATTAGCCTGCACATTAAAAAGCATGAGAAGCAACAGTAATAAACAATCGGTCTGTTTAGTTTTAATATTTATCACAGCTGACATTGATTTTTAAAATCTGTGATAATATGGAAAACAACTGTAAGGTCTGGACACAAGATCCCCTGCAGCTTGGCACTGGGCTATGGAAGTGAATATCTAGCAATTATTTTCATTGTTTCTGGGCTCTGACAAATACTTTGCACATTAATATTCAAATGTGTTCTCTCAAGCTAATCTTCTATATCATCACTTGTAAAATGCTTGATTGTACATTCTCTGGACCTGCACAAACCTCCCTAATAATTTCTCTCTTTTGAATAATAGATAAAGAAGGCCTGGACTATTTTGAGCCACGAGAGAATTGATTGGACTTTTTAAAGTTTTCTTTAAATAACAGTCATTATGTTTCTAGCTGGTTGATACATATTAATAGTGCGACATTGCACATGCAAGCCCTCATTCTTCTTGAATGTAGGTACTAACGTTCTTAATACCACTGTTTTCTGGTTTCCGAGATTTTGCTTCATTTTTCAAGATCCGAAGCTTAATTGAGGTGTTCACCCATGAGAAAATGGCTAACTGATGCATCCTTAAAGAGTGGGATCAACACCGAGGTGGAGGCAAAGAACCTGGATCATCAGAGCATCCAAGAGATTATCCATGTCTGCTTCAGAAGGCACAAGGAAGCCTACAAAAGCCCTGCAGATGAATTGTAAATGAAAGGAGGAGAAACCAAGGAAGACATATTTCATTTGCCACTTCAGCACAGCCTGTCATAGACATTGGGCCTGACCTAACTCCTAAAACTTTTAAAAACACATTTCTGTTATAATTATTTAAAAACCACAGAGATCTTTGGAACAATTAGAGCAATTAGATCTCCTGGTGAGTGTTCCTATATCACGGGGCGTGAATAAAGGAAAACAGAAATAAGTTCAAGAATTTTAAAATAATCTATAGCAAAAAGCTTGCCAAGAGTTTGGACTGTGAAAATTTGAAATGGATAAAGGATGAATGGGTGAATTTGGGTTTTTATTTATTTTAAATTCTTGAATTAATTAAACAAATTAAATAAATAATTACTGCACACCTTCATGGGAAAGAGAACTGTTTGGGTTTTCAAAAAGAAATGACTGGGGCGGAATCTAAGCAAAAAGTTAAAGGACTATCAGTAATAAGCAGAAACTATATAATTTGTTGAATGAGACTAATGAGAGACGCATCCCTTTTTCTTTTTCTTTTCCTGAATTCTTATCTTTTATCTATTTTTCTTTTTTTTTTTAATTTTCTCTTTTATATTTTTTTTTCTCATCTTACTTTTATTCATGCTCAAAATCACACAGACACATGCATACATATGTGTGTGGCCTTCATCCTGCAGTGGATTGACAATAGCTAAAATGATTTTATATATATAAAATATTATATATATATTTTATATATTTATATATACATATATATATTTTATATATATATGTGTGTGTGTGGGTGTGTGTGTGGGTGTGTGGGTGTGGGTGTGTGTGGGTGGGTGTGTGGGTGTGTGGGGTGGGTGTGTGGGTGGGTGGGTGTGTTTTTTGTTTTTTTGTGTGTGTATAGGTAAATATCTTGCAAAAGAATTCAAATAAAAGAATCGAATACCTACATTAATAAATAAATGGTTAAGAGTCAAAGTATATTAAAAAAAAATTATTGTTCATGATTATTGGACATCTCAAATAACATTGTAAAGGGCTGTCTGTAAACTTTATTGTACTGGAAGTGCCAAATGATAGATGGCACACTTATAATATGAACTTGTACCATTAAAGCCTCATTTTAGTTTTAATATTCATAACATTTTCAAATGGTTTGGAAAGAATGATATGGTTTAAAGATGTGAATACTGTTTTAAATTATATATTAAAAAGTTGAAATTCATCAATATATGAAGTTCTCAGCATGGTGAAGGAAATATTACTTTATTATGATGGAAAGATTGCGTTACTCTGGTTAGACAGTCTTGGACTGATGACAGATGGTTACTCTGTGCTTATGAACTGGCTCTTTATAGACATAATGGAAAGGATGATCAATATTATTCCATGTGGACAAGGTTTAATGCTTTGAGAACTGAGCTTGTGTCTCTGTGTATGTAATATGTTGTTTCTGGAGACAGAAAGAGAGAAAGAAGCAGGAGGGACATGTTTTTCTGGCAATGTTTTCTATATTTTAGCCCAAGCATTGACTTTCATCAGAAGCCAGTTTATTAATAATTAAAACCCTTATTTGCAAAATGAAAACACATTCAATAGCAAAAACATACGTGGAGACTTTTTCAGGCCCAACATACAGCTCTTTTTCAGTGGTGGTTCTAATACAACAGGATTTAAACACTTGCAACTAAGATAAACCTCCATGTTCATTTCGTTTGGATGTATCAGAAAACAAATATATATATATATATATATATATATATATATATATATATATATATATATATATATATATATATATACATACACACACACACACACACACACACACACACACACACACACACACACACACACATTATTACACATAAGTTGGAAGTTATTAATTAACTATAAGGACTTAATTGATAACATATATTATCAAATAACCACTAGAGCAGGGATCAGCAACCCGCAGCTCTGGAGCCGCATGTGGCTCTTTCATCCCTCTGCTGTGGCTCCCTGTTGCTGGTTGGCTCCACAATTGATAGGGCTTTCAATTAGGACAGGTAGAGGAAAAAGAATGCTGTGCTAGGAGGGGACTCTATGGTGGGGGAACTGGACTTCCAGTCGGCAGAGGAAAAAGGACAACATGCTAGGAGGAGACTCTATGGTGGGGAAACCGGACTTCTGGTCAGCAGAGGAAAAAGGACGCCACGCTAGGAGGAGACTATGATGGGGAACCGAACTTCTGGTCAGTTCCAGAATTGAATGGGGGCTTCTGGTCAGGACCTTTGTGGCTCTGAGTATTTAAATCCAATAAAATCCAATAAATCTAATTTAAGGTTGCTGACCCCTGGACTAGAGAGAGGTTGGCAAAGTTGGGTTAGCAGCAGGTGATGGCACTGGGTTGATTCTTCCTGGGCTTGGAAGTTAAACCTGGTTAGTACTTGAATGAGTGACAACCAGAAAATTGTAAAAAAAATAATAATAATCCTGAAATGAACCAATGGGAATCACAGAGAGTCCATATGATGAAGGAGGCATTTATCCTTAGAAAATTTTGAAGCCCCTACCTGCTTTCTGCCCTTGATCATCATTTTCAATATCCACAAAAAATTAGCCAGTTTTGAGTAAACATTTTATCCAAAGGCAAAGAGAACAGAATTAGTACAGATTTGGCATTCCCTGGTCTCATGAAACATTTCCCATTACAAATATTTGGAAAAGACAACTTCCTTCAAAGCCAAATTTTCCTGCAGCTTAATGCAGAGGAATCGATCCCCATTCAGCGGCTATTTTACTGAGACGGAAACACCACTGTCTTTTTTTAAGCATACTGCATGATTTCTGCTCTTGAACTTAAAATCTCTCTATTGCAGAGATGACCTCAGAAGGAAGAGACATTTCTCATCATCAGGATGATTCGGGACATGATAGAATAGATTCTCACCAGCTACATCCCTGGTCTCGTCCCTGGTTTAGTGTAATGTATTATCAAAGCTTGCCAGGAATAGAACGCTTGCGCAAATGTCAATAGCAAAATCAATTCTAATAAGCTTCTCAAGTGGATACTGCGGATTAGCAAATGGCTTTCTAAGCAAGGTGGGGTCCTTGATGCAGCTGCATTAAGTGCACATGCCTTTGAGAGAGGGTGCCATGTGCACTTTAAAAAATAAAATAAAACCAGGCCGTTTACATTCACTTGCAAAGGTTGGCTAGTCCAGACAACATCTAAAAGCTCAGGAGTTGAGTATAATTGTTAGTATTCAATTGTCTGTCTACTAGGAGGAAACTGTTTGCCCATAAGTATGTGTATTCCATGGAAACATACTGGGGCTCATCTTGCACTCTTATTCATCACCCTCTGGAAAATTCACCTGGCATGTACACTTAGCACTTGGGAAACCTTAACTACCTATGAATGTCCAAATTTGTCTAATACTGACATTGGCTTGGAGCCTTTCAGGCAAAATAACCCTCAAGGCAATTAAAAAAAAAACAGATCAAAACATAATGCACACACAGATACAAATCAATCCATCTGTCCCAAGTTTCCCCTTCAGCTTTGCACTTCTGGGCAAGTTGGATCTGAATTGCTATTATTTCTGCAGGAAGAGTGTCAACATTTCCTCGCCTGATGAATCTGAATGGAGTCTTTTTTGTAACAATTTTTTTGGGGAGGCAGAAGGCCTGTCCATGGGACACAATTAAAAATGGCAAGATGGCAGCTGAGAGGATGTGATTGAAGTTTGGCCTGTTTTAAGTGCACCACATGAGTGAGCCACATTAAAAAAAAAATGGTGGCACTTCAATTGCAACATTGTGGTTTCCATCTCTGACCACACTCTGCAGACAATCCTGCCACCAATGTTCCTCTAGTGAAGATGTCTTTCTTGCAGGTCTAGGACAAGTCACCATGGCCAACTTGCTACTATCAACTCTCTGCAGCCAACACACTGCTAGATAACTCACCACGGCCAACTCCCCATGGGACAAACTTGGCACAGGACAAAAGCTACACTAATGTCGAAGAAATGGCGAAATAAAATCATTAAAGAAAGGATGCAAAAGGAGGGATAAAATAAAACGTGAATGACAAAAATGAAAATATTTTTTAAAAATTCTTTAAATAATTAAATTGAATTGTTGAATTGTTCTGCAGCGAATTGTCCTGTGGTGAGCTGGCTGCAGAGAGTTGTCCTGCGATGAGCTGTTCCATTCTGGTGTCTTGCTGCCCTCAATGTTTGCTTCCTTTCTTCTGTAATTGCGTGCCTGCTGCCAAGGTGAAAGAACAAAGGTTGGGTATTGTTAGGTGAGCTACAAGTTGTAGGTTAATGGTAGGCTTCCCCAACCAAGCACCCTTCTTCAGGTATCTAGACATCCAGCTCATAACTCCCAGCCTGTCCACTGCTGAGAATGCAGGAAGACCACACTTCAGTAGGCTGCCACATTGAGAATGCCTGGCAAAGATATATTTGTATATCTGGCATTCATTTCTGCTTCTGTCTTCCATCACAGCTGCCCCTTGTCTCTTTAGTCACTGTGCTCCCTTCCAACACCATAATTCCCAGGCTATTCACAGACAAATATAGAGAGTGGGCTGGAACATTTTATTCCATGTACCAAAAAAAATGTAGTAATCCCCTAATTGTGACAAATAATTTGTCAACACTTGCTGGGAAATTATTGTGTTCTTAGTGGATTGGTTGAAATGAGATGTTTTAACTGTATATCCTTATTTGGAAGAAAACTACTCAGTTCTTTTTTCTTCCCAACTGTATGTATGTATGTATGTATGTATGTATTTATTTATTTATTTGTTTATTTTATCACAGCAGGATATATATAAGCATTGACATGTAACAACTTATAATATATAAGCATATATATGAGCATAAGTATGTAATAACTATATTAATTAGATATAATGAAAGGGAATAATAGGACAGGAACAGTAGGCACATTTGTGCTCTTATGCACACCTCTTACAGACCTCTTAGGAATGGGGTGAGGTCAGTGGTAGACAGTTTTTGGATAAAGCTTTTGGGATTTTGAGAAGAGACCACAGAGTCACGTAGTGAGTTCCAAGTGTTAATAACTCTGTTACAGAAGTCATATTTTCTGCAATCAAGATTGAAGCGGTTTACATTAAGTTTAAATCTATTGTTTGCTCTTGTATTGTTGCGAGTGAAGCTGAAGTAGTTTTCAACAGGAAGGACATTGCAATAGATGATTCTATGAGTTAAACACAGGTCCTGTCGGAGGCGGCGGAGTTCTAAGTATTCTAAACCCAGGATTTCAAGTCTAGTGGCATAAGGTATTTTGTTGTATTCAGAGGAGTGGAGAACTCTTCTTGTAAAATATTTCTGGACACGTTCAATTGTATTGATGTCTGAAATGTGGTATGGGTTCCAGGTGAGCTGTATTCAAGAATTGGTCAATCAAATGTTTTATATGCTCTGGTTATTAGTGTAGTGTTTTTGGAACAGAAGCTACGCAAGATTAGGTTTACAACTCTTAGAGCCTTTTTTGCTATGTAATTGCAGTGGGCTTTGGCACTTAGATTGTTTGATATGAAAACTCCAAGGTCTTTAACGGGGTGGGGGTCATCTGTAAGGTAATGTCCATTAAGCTTGTACTTAGTGTTTGGGTTCTTTTTTCCAATATGTAAGACTGGGCATTTGCTGGTTGAGATTTGGAGTTGCCATGTTTTAGATCATTTGGATACAAAGTCAAGGTCTTTTTGAAGGGTAGTTGTATTGTTGGTGGTGTTAAATAATTTGACATCGTCAGCAAAGAGAACACAATTACTTGTGATATGGTCATAGAGATCATTAATGTATAATATGAAGATTGTTGGTCCAAGAACGCTGCCTTGGGGAATGCCACTCTTGACAGGAACAGGATTTGATAGAGCATTGCCAATTTTTATCACTTGTCTATTTGACAGGAAAACAGTTATCCAATTGTGGAGGGGTCCTGAAATGCTGTAGGATTTTAGTTTTAGGAGAAGTTTATCATGAGTCAAAAGCTTTACAGAAGTCTATGTAGATTGCATCTATTGATTTGCCTTGATCAAGATTTGTAGTCCATATGTTTTTGCAGTGGAGAAGTTGTAAGTTACATGATAATTTTTTTCTGAAACCAAATTGTTTATTAGAGAGTAGGTTGTTTGTTTCTAGGTGGAGGGTAATGAATTGGTTGATGATAGATTCCATTACTTTGCAGGTGATACAGCATAGAGATATCGGTCTGTAATTTTCAACTAGGCTGGGGTCTACTTTTTTGAAGATAGGGATGACTGTGGCTAGTGACCAAAGTTTGGGAAGGGAACTGGTCATGAAAGCTTTTTTGAAGATTATGCTTAGGGGTTCTGCTATATTAGTGGAAAGCTTTTTTAAGAAGTATGCACATAGTCCATCAGGCCCAATAGATAGAGATGGTTTCAGTTTGTGAAGAGCTTTTTCAACATTGTCTTCTGTGAAGTCTATATGTGTTAGGTCGTAGTACTCATTGTTGTACTCATTGTTGGTACGATTGGGGAATGTCGGGAATGAGCCATTATTGTTAACAAAGAGTGAGCGAAAGAATGTGTTAAAAAGATTTGCTTTATCTGTTTCATCATTACATTCTTTGCCGTTAGATTCTTTTAATGGTGGGATGGATCTCGAATCTTTAAGTTTATTGTTCACAAAATTATAAAAAGCACGATTGGAATTTGTGTGCAGAAGGTCTTCTTCTTGCATGGTGTGGTAATTGGTGCATTCAATTTTTATTTGGTTGCATGTATTTCTGTAGCAGTTTTTGAAATTTGCTACATAGCCCTTTTTGTTTCTTCTCCAGAGGGATTTTTTTTTTTGGGATTGAAGCTTTTTTATTGATATGGGTAATTTGCCTTTTCTGATTTGGGTGGTGGTTTGTGGTATGTATAGTTTAATGACTCTATTGACTTCAAGCAGGAAAACTCTATAGTGGTCTTCAGCAGTGATACAGGTTGAGAATAGATTTTGCCAGTCAAGAGACTGGAGCATTTCCTCCCCCTTTCCCTTAACACATTACTTCGATACGTGGCTGTCAATATTCACAAAATTTTTGGTTTTCCATACAGGATAAGGAGGTAGGTAGAAAGAATATGCATATCAATCTTCCAAAAATGTTGCTTCAGTTGATATATAGACTCATTAAGCTAAATAGGGTGCTTTTCTGAATACGGGTTGAATTGCTCTGCTGGATCTTTGTGATGGTACAATAATGTAAAGGCAACAATCGGTATTAATCTATGCAGGTTTCCCCAGTGAGGGTCGCATTCATATTGACTCTACCCAGTTTGAAGGTGCTGCAATTCACTCCGTTGAGCAATGGCTTCTGCTCTGTGACAAGGAACATTTCAATGCTCTCAGGAACATTTCAGCAGGCTGTGTGTTAAACAGCTTCAGGGATCCTTTTATTTCTCGCAGTTTTGTGCACTACATGATTATATGAATCTGGCTTATTTTGGTGACCGTCCCTCAGGAAGTCACCCTTGGGATTCTCCCCCCTCCCAGACTAGCTTCTTTCTAATCCTCATTCCTTTTGGTGGGGTCTAAAATCAGAGCGACGTGGTGGCTCAGTGGCTAAGATGCTGAGCTTGTCGATCAAAAGGTCAGCAGTTCAGCGGTTCGAATCCTAGTGCTGCATAACAGGGAGAACTCCCGTTACTTGTCCCAGCTTCTGCCAACCTAGCAGTTCGAAAGCACATAAAGAATGCAACTAGAAAAATAGGGACCACCTTTGGTGGGAAGGTAACAGCGTTCAGTGTGCCTTTGGCATTTAGTCATGCTGTCCACATGACCACAGAGTTGTCTTCTGCCAGCACTGGCTCTTCGGCTTTGAAACGGAGAGAGTACCACCCCTAGAGTTGGGAACGACTAGCACATATGTGCTAGGGGAACCTGTACCTTTACCTTAAAAGCAAAGGAAAATCCTGAAAAGATTCAGCACTACCCTGATGCTTCATATTAATTACTTCATAAACCTCTTGCCAGATGATTAATTTTCTGCCACCAAGGCTGTTGAATCCATTCACTGACTGGATTATTTAAAGTTACTCCAAATTTGGAAGGATGCCTATTAGAACTCAAGCAGAATGAAAAACTAATGCCTAATTAAGCAATAGACTCTCCCACTCTGTTTGCAAGGTAAGATGTGGAAAGAGGTGTTTTCTGCTTTCATAATGAGTAGCTGCCACTTCTGTATCAATCATTCAAAACCAGCACCGGACGTTCATAGCTAAACTTGTATTTAACCAACAGTTCACAACATGCTTCGGATTCAAGATTATGTCAAAGGAGTGGAAAAAACCTAGAAGAGTCTGACATCTACAAATGCAGGGCAGCTTGTGACCATAAATTCCAGAGACTAGTGGCCTTGTTTCCAAGGAAATAGTGGAAAATACACAAAGGCTATATTCTAAGACCTGAAATTGACTTAACATAGTTCAGAAAGAAAAGCATGCCTTCCAAAATATCCAGACAATATATACATATGAAAAAACCCTTGGTTACTTATTTTTCACCATCACCCCATCAATAGAGATACTGCCCTTCCCCTCCTCACCCACATATTCCTCCCCCACCAGCTTTGTGAAGACCCTTCCTGGTCTTCCCAAAGCTGTCCATCCCTAGCTTACAGTGCACAATTTCCAGAAACTTTAGCATGTTGATAACAAACCAAAATGTTCTACCTGTAAATGAATACTTTAATTTCAACCATAATAATAAAAGGGCCATCAATAGATTTAAACTCAATTTAATTTGCTCTAATCTTAATTGTAGGAAATAAGACTTTTGCAATAGAATAGTAAATGTCTGGAACAATCTACCTGATCCTGTTGTTAGTCTCTCTAATCCCCATACCTTTTACCGTAAACTGTCGACCATGGACCTTTCATGTTTCTTAAGAGGCCCCTAAGGGGATGTGCATAAGTGCACCAGCATGCCTACCGTCCCTGTCCTACTGTTCCCGATTATATATAATCATTCTATGTGTTTATGGCTATGTTCTGCCAATTTATATCCTCTTTTTTTTGTGCCAATTTTTTTTCATTTGTCCATGTATGTGTCTACACTGTAACTTGTTTTCTTGCATTTGTTGACAAATAAAATGAATAAATAAATAACAACAACAACAACAGAGTTGGAGGCCTTCTAGTCCAACCCCCTGCCCAGGCAGGAAACCCTACACCATTTCAGATAGATGGTTATCCAACATTTTCTTAAAAATTTCCAGTGTTGGAGCATTCACAAATTCTGCAGGCAAGTTGTTCCATTTATTGATTGTTTTAACTGTCAGGAAATGTCTCCTTGGTTCTAAGTTGCTTCTCTCCTTGATTAGTTTCCACCCATTGCTTCTTGTCCTGCCATCAGGTGCTTTGGAGAATAGCTTGACTCCTTCTTCTTTATGGCAGCCCCTGAGATATTGGAAGACTGCTATCATGTCTCCCCTAGTCCTTCTTTTCATTAAACTAGACATACCAAGTTCCTGTAACCGTTCTTCATATGTTTTAGCCTCCAGTCCCCTAATCATCTTTATTGCTCTTCTCTGCACTCTTTCTAGAGTCTCAACATCTTTTTTAATTATTAAAATTAAAATTAATAAGGACAACTGAAAAAAAATGGCATCCTTAACATGTACATTTCCCTCATCTTGGTACCCACCAGATGTCATGATTGCAGCTTTTTCTCACTTAAGGTAGAAAAAAGTTGCATTCTAAACATATCTGGAGGACAACAGAAGAGGAGTCCTCATTTCTGTGCATCTTCTCAAGCTGACAAGCTACCATTTTCGGGACAAACTGAAAGAAAAACCTATTTGAATATCTATTTTTATAATGTTTCCCAGCAGGAGCAACAATTGATGAAGGAGGGAAAATCTAAATCAAAGGGAAAAGAGGGGAGGATTGCTTTTAAATTTTGTGAAGTCAGGTACATTATCACAGGCTAATTTAAAACTTAATTAAAATATGTAAAGGATTTGGGGAAATAGCTTTTGGGAGACTATTTACAAGTCAAATCTTCACACATTGAAATCAAAAGAAGTTGATTTGCAGGGAGGGAGGGAAGCTTCCTCTCCACTTAATATTTGCAGGAAAAAAAGGAGATAAACATTCATTTAGATGCCCTCAAGTGTTAGCATTTTGCAGTTAGAAGACAGCTAATGTGGTAAATTGAGGGGAGCATGGTACTCAAGTCCACCAGCCCAGGCATCCAGCGATGTGTACGGCAATTATATCTCCTTTGCTTCAACATTTGGAACAATTTATGTGTCACTGAAAAGCACTACTGAAAACAGCACAACAGCCAATGATCCTTTGTGCCCCTCTTCACTCTTTTTGGACCTGACAGTATGATTCTTCAGAGCAAGCTTTTTAGTCCATACTTAGTAAACTGGTGTTCTGTCCTCCTTCGCCTCCGTCTGAGTGATGGCTTAATTAGCCGGCACTATCAGCTCTGGCAGCAGAACAGCCAGTGTATGCCAAGTGCCTCCGTTATTTTCCACGATGCTGGTGAGTCACCCAGGAACAAACTTCAGCTCTTAGTCAATCAGTGGATTTGCCTGTTACAAAAAGACACAGCAGCTGTCGCTGCCTTTTATATCCTGTGGGGTGTGGCTCCATGACTCAGCACTTCCTAGGCCTGCCCCACCCCTGCTTCTGTTGTTCCCTCCTCTCCTGCCTACGAAACCTAGGGTCCAACCAAGTCTGATTGCCGTCAGCTGGGTCTGAAGGCGTGGCCTGGGGGGGGGAGTCAGGGGACGGAGGCCTCGTTATCTCCTCCACCTAGCCTGCTTCTGGCTCCTGGAGCTGAGCCAGGGAAGCCGGTGCTCCCGAGGTAAGTTCTGACAGCCCTTCCCCCTCACTTTCCAAGTCACTTTCTGGCAAGAAGCCCAGCTCCAAGTCACTTTCTGGCAGGAGGCCCAGCTCGGGGGGCGCAGACACAACAACTGGACATAAAGCTCACTGTACTCAGACTCAGAGTAAGTTGCTCTATTGACAACTCTTGCTCAAAGAAGTAGCAAATTTTGTTCCTGCATCAATAGCAATGCCTGCTACCAGGCCATGATTGCTATTCTGATCCGCTTAGCTATGAAATGGGATGAAATGTCTAGTTGATATTCCATTGTGTACAACCTCTCTACTGATCCAGATCTTGTCTGTCTGTCTATCTATCTTCTTCGCATGATCAGTGAACGGCTGAATGATGTACACTGGAAACTACAAACAGAGCAAGAATTTCCTGAATATGCATAAACTCTAAACATAGTGTTAACATCCTAACAGCCACTGTCTGACATCCTAGTGTATTCCGTTGACATGAGCAGCTGTTTACAGGGACCCAGTGCTGTGATTTATGATGTTTAGCAAGTCAGGGCAACAGAGAGAAGATTACTACCTCTAGTCATTTCATATGAAATGAAGTTCCTGACTTGGCATACATTAGGCAAAATGCAATGAGAGTTTAAGACCCTATATCGAGACAAATGTCTTTCTGCTTGGTGCCTGGCTTTTTTTGTTTTTTGTTTTTAATGTCTTGAAATGGATCAAGTGAAGGTGCACCTCTGCCAAAGGATAAGCTGAATAATAATAACTATAACGTAAGAAAAATACTCTTTAACAGTAAAAAATAATAATAATCTGGATTATTGTCTGCCCACCTTTTGTGCAATCCTTGAGAAAAGAAATAAAGGACATTGTTTAGAAAATAGTTATATGGAGACAAATGGGAGATAAACTCTCACAATCTTTTCAGTACTGGAGAAAATGTTAATTCCAAGATCTCAGTAGCTGAAATACAATAATGGCATGGAGCTGGAATAACAGAGGATAAAGACATTAGTTGTATGGACGAGGGGATTTTAGCAGTGTTACAAGACAAACAATATCATCTGAAGTTCCCATTCTCCATAGCTATCAAAAATACAGAAAGCTAGACTTCTTTTGCACCCGGTCACCCTATCTTTCAGATAATGAAAACAGTATGTTGGATATAACCAAGTATTCGGCTCAGCAGGGCATCCATTCATCAAAGTAGCAATGTTATACTCCAACTTCTTGAGTCCCTCTGCTGCTGAAAAAACAACACAGAGGTTCAAAAAGTGTAACACCTTTGTCTGTGTCATATAATATATGTGGTTATATTAAAACGATATATTAATATATGTGGTTATATGCATAATTTACAGAGCCTCTTGATGTGGGTGAAGGAGGAGAGTGCCAAAGGTGGCTTGAAACTCAATATTAAGAAAACTAAGATCATGGCATCCGGCCCTCTCAATTCCTGGCAGATAGATGGTGAAGAAATGGAGGTAGTGACAGATTTTATTTTCCTGGGCTCCAAGATCACCGCAGATGGGGAATGAAGCCAAGAAATTAAAAGACGCTTGCTCCTGGGGAGGAAAGCTATGGCAAATCTAGACAGCATACTAAAAAGCAATCAACCTGCCAACAAAAGCGCGTATAGTCAAGGCTGTGGTTTTCCCAGTTGCAATGTATGGCTGTGAAAGTTGGACCATACGGAAAGCTGAGCGCCAAAGAATTGAGGCCTTTGAACTCTGGTGCTGGAGAAGGCTCCTGTGAGTCCCTTGGACTGCAAGGAGAACAAACAAGTCAGTTCTAGAGGAGATCAACCCTGACTGCTCTTTAGAAGCCAGATCCTGAAGATGAAACTGAAATACTTTGGCCACCTAATGAGAAAGAAGGACTCCCTGGAGAAGAGCCTAATGCTGGGAAAGATTGAGGGCAAAAGAAGAACAGGACAACAGAAAATGAGGTGGCTGGATGGAGTCACTGAAGCAGTCTGCGTGAGCTTAAATGGAGTCCAGAGGATGGTAGAGGACAGGAAGGCCTGGAGGAATGTTGTCCATGGAGTCGTGATGGGTCTAACATGACTTCACGACTAGAAACAACAAAAACAACAACAATGCATAATTTTGTATGTATGTATATATATATGTATGGGGATGTGGTGGCTCAGTGGCTAAGATGCTGAGCTTGTCGATCGAATGGTCAGCAGTTCAGCAGTTTGAATCCCTAGTGCTGCTTAACGGGGTGAGCTCCTGTTAGTTGTCCCAGCTTCTGCCAACCTAGCAGTTTGAAAGCATGTAAAAAATGCAAGTAGAAAAATAGGGACCACCTTTGGTGGGAAGGTAACAGCGTTCTGTGCGCCTTTGGCATTTAGTCATGCTGGCCACATGATGTCTTCGGACAGCGCTGGCTCTTTGGCTTTGAAACGGAGATGAGCACCAGCCCCTAGAGTTAGGAATGACTAGCACGTAAGTATGAGGGGAACCTTTACCTTTATGTATGTATGTATGTATTTATTTATTTTATCATGTTTATGTAGGTATATTGGAGGTGATGACCCTTTGAGAGCTGTATGCAATGAAATTTCATTTATATATATAGAATAGAATAGAATAGAATTTTATTGGCCAAGTGTGATTGGACGCACAAGGAATTTGTCTTGGTGCATATGCTCTCAGTGTACATAAAAGAAAAGATACGTTCATCAAGGTACAACATTTACAACACAATTGATGATCAATATATCAATATAAATCATAAGGATTGCCAGCAACAAGTTATAGTCATACAGTCATAAGTGGAAAGAGATTGGTGATGGGAACTATGAAACGATTAATAGTAGTGCAGATTCAGTAAATATTCCGATTAGTGTATATTCCGATTAGTGTACATTCAAAGTGTCAATAAAGTTATTTTACTCCTCTCCTCTCCTCTCCTCTCCTCTCCTCTCCTCTCCTCTCCTCTCCATCTTATCCTATCCTATCCTATCCTATCCTATCCTATCCTATCCTATCCTATCCTATCCTATCCTATCCTATCCTATCCTATCCTATCCTCCCTTTTAGATGACAAATTTTGAGAATGCAAATCCTGAACCCTTACTCAATGGTAGTCTTCCTTGCTTCTCTTTACTTTACCCATCCACCTTCCATGCCTCCATCCCTCTCAAACAGATTCAGAGAATTCTTTGAGAGAAAGGAATCTTTTCAGGATACTGATACAAATCTTTTCTTGAAATTCCCAACCTCTGAAAAATGCGGGACTTCCCTGGAATGGTATAGAATCTCCTGCTTAAGTAAGGAGTTGGTCTAGATGATCTTCAAAGTACCTTCCATTCTGTTATTTTTTAAACTTGTTATGTGTCAGCAAAGGGTTTCATTTTAGACTATATAAAAGAAAGCAGCATCAGATCTAATATAGAGTAAATGCTAGGGAAGCAGAGTTAATGAAAATTTGCCAGCTTCCAATATTTCCTCAGGTTTCTTAACTTTCCCCATACAGTTGAAAAAATAAAGGAGGAAAAAAGTATTAATCTGTTGCTACTCTTCTGTGAAATCCTCCTGGCAAAAATCTACCCATTAAATCAATTACAGTTTCATAAAAATTCAGCTCACTATTAGGACGTGGAGGAGAAAACTGACATGAGAAAAAATAAAAAGAAACAGAACACTATGTTTTCCTCTCCTGCCACACATAACAATTTGATTGTTGTGCTCAGTTTTGCTTCTTCATAGATACACCAAGCGTTCAACCTTTGTATCCACAAACAAAAATAATATAACTCATTCAGACAATGTTCTGTTTTTTTTTTAAATTTAAATCAGTCTTTAAAAAAAAAAGGCTACAATAAATACAATAACAGAGACCCAGAAGTTGAGAAGAGACAGAACAAGAAAGAGATTATTCCCTATCTAACCATGGCATGGTGCAATGTATACACTAAATCGAAAATGCTTAGAGGTATCTTTCTTTCTTGTATGCATAGGTAGACTATACTAAAGTTTAGAAACTAAAGGTTTTTATTGCTGATAAACATTAGATACATCTATATTTTCTTTGCTATAATATGGAAGTGGTTTGATGTTGCTTCAAGTTTTCGGTTTAACCTGGAATTTTATGATCTCCTAGCAGTCCAAGTATTAATCTGGTTCAACCCTGTTCTCAAAACTCTGATATTTTGGAATTAGACAATGTTGGCTAGATGCTGCCTTAGAAACTACACTTAATTTCTAAATTCCAGTACAAATGATCCTCAGTTTATGACTGGTTGCTAAGCAACTGTTCAGAGTTATGACAAACTTCTCCAGGAATATTTATGACCCTGGATTTGAAGTTCTGACTTCTGGTTGAAGTCCCACCCCTGGGGTCACATGATTGAATTTTGGGCACTTGGCAACCAGACTAAAATCTCTTTGCAGCATCCTGTAGTTTTATGACCACAATGTTTTTGCCTATTTCTGACCAAAAAAACAACCACCACCACCCCCCATTGTGGACAATAGATTTGCTTAACAACTGCAAATGGATTCCCTTAACAACCCCTAAGGTTCACTTTACAAACGTCAGGTTCGCTAAACGTCCACCCAAAACAAGGTCAGAAAATTGGACGTGGTCATGTGATGACTTACTTAACAATTGACACAATTTAGGACCATAATTCCAGGCTCAATTATGGTTGTAACGCGAGGACTACCTATATACTATTGGTTGCTCAGCATTCAGGATGGCATTTACATCTTCCATAGACAACATAAGTTGAATTAGTTACCTATCAGCATTATTGGACCCGGAGAACAGAAGCAAGATGAGACTATACCTAACACACCGGCCTTGACACTTCCATCATCTTTCAAATGTAGAACTCATCTTTTGGAGAAAAGAGCGATATGTTCCCTTATTTGATCTCCTCAATTCTTCTGGGATTCATTAGTGAGTAAGTGGTGATGGTGGTGGGAAAGCTGCATGATTCTGGATGTCACCTTCAATTAAAGTTTGCCAGCTGAAATAATCACAAAAAGACTGAAGCTGCTCTTCACTTAACTTTTAATTGACTTGGGACCAGCTACTCTCCATGTTACAGCCGTCTTTTGATTGAATCGGTAAAGGATATTTAGAATGAAAAAGAGAACGTGGTAAAAAAATATATATCCTGTGTTCTCAAGGACATCGCCCATTTTCTTATGTTCAGCACAACCAAATTTAAACAAAATGAAGTCTTCAGGTTCAGCAACTTTCTCATGTTACCGAGCAATTGGCTTTTTCCTACACTTTGCAAAAAAACAAAAACCAAAAAAAACTCTAGGATTGACTCATGATTATACCTATTGTAAAAACTAGGCAATTGTTTCACTTCATAATAAAAAGCTGAATAATAAGCATGCTGATCCATGGATGACCCAATTGGACTAAACCTTTTGGCTGACATGTTACAGATAGCTCATACAGCCTATGGGCTCAATTCAGAATCTGAATTGAGACATTTTGGATTCCAATTTAATCACAATCCCCAACTTTAAGAAAATTGTAACAGGTAGTCCACGCTTAGTAACCAGTTGTTGAAAGACCATTCCAAGTTATGACATCACTGCATAATGTGACTTATCACTTGGCATTGGAGCCATTGCAGCATTCCCACAGTCATGATTTAAGCACTTGGCAATACAAACACATTTATGGCAGCCGCAATGCCCCATGGTCACATGACTGCCATTTGCAATCTTCGCTGCCAGCTTCCAGCAAGCAAAATCAAGGACAAAGCTGATAGAAAGTTGCAAGTTGCAATCATGTAATATCGTGCTTCATGACCCGTGGTCTTTGCTTAATGACTTACTGACTGCAGCTGGAATTGACACACTGCCATCCTACTGTAAATCACATGATTTTTTGTTTTATTTTTATTTATTTATCTTGTCAATCATATATAAGATAACAGGTAAAAATATAAACACAATTTGGATACATGAAAAGAGTAAGTAAAAAGGAATATTAGGACATGGACAGTAGGCTTATGCGTGCCCTCTTAGGAATAGGGTGAGGTCAGCAGTTTAAGCTTAAAGTTTTGGGGGTTTGGGGAAGAAACTACAGAGTCAGGTAGTGCATTCCAGGCATTGACCACTCTGTTATTGAAGTCATATTTTCTGCAATCGAGTTTGGAGTGGCTTACCTTGAATTTGTATCTATTATGTGCATGTGTATAGTTGTGGTTGAAGCTGAAGTAATCACTGTCAGGTAGGACATTGTGGTAGATAATTTTATGTACTATGCTTAGTTCAGACTGAAGTCGGCATAGTTCTAAGTTATCTAAGCCCAAAATTTGGAGTCTGGTGGCATAAGGTATTTTATTGTGAGCAGAGGAGTGGAGGACTCTTCTTGTGAAATATCTTTGGACTCTTCTAATTGTATTTATGTCTGATATACAGTGTGGGTTCCAGATGAGCTGTATTCAAGAATTCGTCTAGCAAATGTTTTATATGCTCTAGTTAGTAGTACAATATTACCAGAGAAGAAGCTATGCAAGATTAGGTTGACAATTCTTAGTGCCTTTTTGGCAATGTTTTTACAGTGGGCTCTGGCACTTAGATCTTTAGAAATGAGCACTCCAAGGTCCTTGACAGAGTGTGGGTCATCTATAAGGTCATGTCCATCTAATTTGTATTTTATGTTTTGATTTTTTTTGCCACTTTATGAGAATATTGCTTAGTGATGGAGTTGCCAATTGCAATCATTGAGAACTGCCTATATTGTCTTCCCAACATTGAACTATTGCACCAGTTTCTTTTAAAGCTTAATCACTTAAGCAGTATCACAGTAATGTTGGGAGACAGAGTGTCTGTCTGTCTGTCTGTCTATATCACCTTCAATGGTAATAATAGGCTGGGCTGAATCAGCCTAGTAAGGCAAGCAACTTTGCAACTAGCAAGGTGGTCACATCCATAGGAAGTCACCTGGAGTCACTGTGTGTAACTTGAGTGGCTTTATAAATTTGTTTAATAATAAACAGTAAGTCATCACTAGGAGTTGCATGTAATCATGGGTGGAGTTTAAGCAAGTAAAGGAAGCCCAAACAGGTTGGAACCAGATATTTTCTTTATTCTGCTGTCTTTTCTTTCTCCAACTATCCATCTCTTTCCCCATGCAGCAGAGAAAGACATATAGTCTTGCTAGAAGCCTGGATTTCTTATTAGTAGAAGGATTTTAAAATTACGAGAAAGACTGCAAGTTTTCTACCTAATAACTTGAATATTATCAGTTGTTTAAGATTGTCCAGATCAGAAAACAGACTCCACTAGAGCTAAGTCTATACCATAGTGGGCAAAATTGTGGAAACCTTTTGGGAAAAGTGTATTTTCTAAAAGTGTATTTTTTTTTGAGTAGTACCATAAAATTATATAACAACAACAACAACAACAACAACAACAACAACAACAACAACAGAATTGGAAGGGACCTTGGAGGCCTTCTAGTCCAACCCCCTGCCCAGGCAGGAAACCCTACACCATCTCAGACAGATGGTTATCCAACATTTTCTTAAAAATTTCCAATGTTGGAGCATTCACAACTTCTGCAGGCAAGTCGTTCCACTTATTAATTGTTCTAACTGTCAGGAAATTTCTCCTTAGTTCTAAGTTGCTTCTTTCCTTGATTAGTCTCCACCCATTGCTTCTTGTTCTACCCTCAGGTGCTTTGGAGAACAGCCCGACTCCCTCTTCTCTGTGGCAACCCCTGAGATATTGGAACACTGCTATCATGTCTCCCCTAGTCCTTCTTTTTATTAAACTAGACATACTGAGTTCCTGCAACCGTTCTTCATATGTTTTAGCCTCCAGTCCCCTAATCATCTTTGTTGCTCTTCTCTGCACTCTTTCTAGAGTCTCAACATCTTTTTTACATCGTGGCGACCAAAACTGGATGCAATATTCCAAGTGTGGCCTTACCAAGGCATTATAAAGTGGCACTAACACTTCACGTGATCTTGATTCTATCCCTCTGTTTATGCAGCCCAGAACTGTGTTGGCTTTTTTAGCAGCTGCTGCACACTGCTGGCTCATATCTAACTGGTTATCCACTAGGACTCTAAGATCCCTCTCACAGGTACTACTATTGATCAAGGTACCACATATACGGTACCTGTGCATTTTGTTTTGTTTTTTCCTAAATGTAGAACCTTACTTTTTTCACTGTTGAATTTCATTTTGTTAGATAGTGCCCAATGTTCAAGTCTGTCAAGATCCTTCTGTAACTTGAGCCTATTTTCTGGAGTGTTGGCTATTCCTGCCAGCTTGGTGTCATCTGCAAATTTGATATACCCTTGTCCAAGTCATTGATGAAGATGTTGAAGAGTACTGGGCCTAAAACAGAGCCTTGGGGTACTCCACTGCATACTTCCCTCCATGTGGATGTAGTTCCATTGAGGACTACACGTTGAGTGCGGTTGGTCAGCCAGTTACGAATCCATCTGGTGGTGGTGCTGTCTAACCCACATTTTTCTACTTTATCTAGTAGTAGGTTATGGTCTACTTTATCAAATGCTTTACTGAAGTCCAAGTAAATTATATCGACAGTATTCCTCTGGTCTACTAATTTTGTCACTTTTTCAAAGAATGCAATAAGATTAGTCTGGCATGATCTGTTTTTGACAAACCCATGTTGGCTTTTGGTTATTACTTTGTTTGCTTCTAGGTGTTCAGTGATTTGTTGCTTGATTATCTTTTCCAGAATCTTCCCCAGTATTGAGGTCAGGCAGATAGGTCTGTAGTTTCCTGGATCTGGTTTTTTCCCCCTTTTTTGAAGATGGCAACTACATCAGCTCTTTTCCAGTCCTCTGGCAGCTCCCCTGTGCTCCAGGATCTTTGAAAGATATAGTTCAGTAGTTCTGAAATCTCATCTGCCAGTTCCTTCAGAACCTTGGGGTGTAATCCATCCAGTCCTGGTGATTTGAACTCATCTAGGGTAGACGGGTATTCACTTACCATTTTTTCCCCTACTTTAACTTGAGTTCCTAATCTGTTTTTTGTGGTGCTGTTTTTGATAGGTTGGATTGTTTTTTCCTTTTGTGTACAGACAGATGCAAAATATGAGTTAAATCGATCTGCTTTCTCCCTGTTGCTATTCACCTTCTTGCCACTTTCTCCCAGCAATGGGCCAATTGTTTCCTTGACTTTTTTCTTGTTTTTAACATGTTGGAAGAAGCTTTTTTTGTTATTTTTTACTTTTGTCGCTAGCCTTTGTTCATTGTGAGCCTTAGCTTTCCTCACTTCATCTTTACAGGCTCGGGCTATTTGCTGATATCAATGGAAAGATAATTTAATCAAGAATGTAATGCAATAACTTATATGAAGGATTTGCTATTAGAATAGCAGTTACAATATAAAAAATAAAAGTGAAACACATAGAAAAAACAAGATATACAAAAATTATCACCATAGAAAACATGAGATATACAAAAATTATCACATCAGTTAATACTTTTAGTACATAAAAGAAAAGAATATGTACACTGAGAGCAAATGCACCAAGACAAATTCCTTGTGTGTCCAATCATACTTAGCCAATAAAAAATTCTATTCTATTCTATTCTATTCTATTCTATTCTATTCTATTCTACTTAGTTGGGTAACCTTTAACATGAATTACTGCCTTACAACGTCTTCCCATGCAGTGAACCAAGTCTTTTAATTCTGCAGCTGTTACAATGTGAAACCAAGATTGAATGATTGCTTCTATTAACTGGGTTTTGTTACTGGGTCGCTTCTCACTAACAAGTTTCTTTAGCTGGCTCCATAGATTTTCAATTGGGTTAAGGTCTGGGCTATTCCCAGGCCATTCCAGCAGCGGAGTAAGATTATCCTGAAACTCCCCCCCACCAAAAAAGTGGAGTTATTAGCCACCAAATCTCAAAAATAGACTTTTCCCAAAAGGTTTCCACAATTTTGGCTACTACTGTATTAACAGCAACCTTCAGGACTTATTTCCCCTCTCCTCCCTTCTTACAATCTGGAGAAAGGATTCAACCTGAATTTCTTCCTAATGCTATCTTGCTCCACAAGGAATTCTTCCACCCACTTTGTTTTTGTACCTGAATATTTCCCTCAAGTCCGTCTCCATGACTCTCTACACATTTATGATTTTGTATCCATCTGGCTAATTCTTGTAATGCCTAGAAAATATCTCTTGATTTGAGACCCAGCCAGTATCTTCTTAACTTGCCCAGAAAAGAAAAAGGAAAAAAAAATCATGGATTTTTCTAAACATCCTCTAACTTTCTGCTGGGGTAGAGAAAGGATATGGATAAAGTGAAATAAAATGTTCCGAAACTTCTTTGAAGAGATTTGAGAATCCTAGTTTGCTCCTGTTATGTGAGACTAGATAAACTAAGTTCTTCTATAATTTTGGGAATGTTGTGATGAATTTGCTGGCACACCACTTTAGGGAACAAGCTGTTTTACCCACCTTGATTGCAGTGATAAATTCATCATTATGCTCAATGCAGTGGAAACAGCTCTGAGTCTTGCCATTTGTGGGAAATCTTTTGTATAGCAGCCTCATAGTAAATCAGTCTAACCCAAGCTGACAATGATTGATTTTGAGTAAAACGTCATGGGCAATCAAATCCACAAGTTGATTTTTCTTTTCATCCTCTTTTTTTTTTTTACTTCTTTTCATTTCTTTTTTCTTCATACCAATTTTTTTTTCTTAATACCCTGAGACTAACGAAATTCAGACTGTAATAAAATAGGATTTCATCAGTAGTCCTGGAGGGATATAAGAGAGAACTTACACTACTTTGCATGTTATTTAAATAATTATTTTTAAATGGAAGAGGATGGGGGGGAAAAATCATACGCATATCTGTCAGGAAGCATTCATATGAAGACAAAAAGAAATGTAAGCCACTACAGAAAGATGGCTGAGACAAAGTAAGATTTATAAGCCTTCTGGGAAGATGGAAAGGAATTGTATCTTACTCTATGACAGTAAAAGAACTTGGCACTACAAAGTCTAAATTTGATTGATATAGCTAGAAATCCTACATTACAGATAATAAATATGTAAGTTGTATTAGCTACTACCTTCTCTTCCCTTCTATCCTCCCTCCACCCTTTTAATATAGCTCTTTAATTCCAATTTATGGAGGACTTCATTATCATCCATGAGTTACTACAAGAGCATAGATGAGACGGCTGAGCCATCTCTCAAGAGTTCATGGCAGTCCTAATATTTTATCATTATGATTTATCATCATTCTATTTATCAGCTGATGACATTAACATATTAAGTTAGATGTTTTTAGAAATGAAACTGCACAGATATAGATGCACAGGAAAAACTGGCATTAACTGAGTGTCAGGTTTTGTAACTTGCAGTATTTTGTAAAAGAAACAATCTAAAATTCTCCCCTGGAAAAGTAAAGAAGAAATGGTGGTTGTAGTGTGTCTCTGATTCTTTTTTTTTATTACTATTATTGGAATGTCCAGTTTCTCTTAACTGGACATTCAAATAATAGTAATAAAAAAAAGAATCAGAGAATGATTGCATTCACTGCATTCAGAATAGTCAGGTGTGAACAACCAGATCCACATGTGAAGAGTTCAATTAACGACTTCACTGTTCAAAGCCCATTTCACAGAAATCTTCTCAGACTAGCAGTTTGCACCTGGGATGGACTAGATGAGGTTCAGCAGCATTCAAGGGTTGAACCTTGCCCTTTTGTGCCTACCTAACGATTCCAGACTGACTCCCCACTTGACTCCTCCCCCTGGCTGGGCCAGTCTCTTTCTGACATCATGGCGAAATAAAAAATGCTGCCACAGGTTGAATTCAGCACAATCCTTCTGAACACAGGTTCTTTCAGGAATATTACTGCTTGTGAAAAGAGCTGGAATCAGAGAAGGCCTGTACAGATTGAAGAGAGAGAAGCAATTTTCACTTCTTTTATCTTCTCAATCAGTGTCCCCATCAAAAAAAAGAGGGAGGGAGTAGAAGATGAGAGGCTGAAGAACTATTATCACAAATCGTGATAAAGCCTCCCACCCATTATTTTTACTTGTGGGCTAATATCCCAACCTTTTCACAAACAAACAAATAAATAAATAAATAATGCACAAGGTGGCTAACAATAAAGAAATGAATCATGCAAATCAAATTAATTAAAAAACAGAATTAACATAATACAGTGACTGCAGGCATAACATTTAAAACAACAATAATATAATAAGAAGCATTAGTAATTGATTGAAAAGCTGGAGGAAAAAGGTTTCTTGACTGCCCTTTCTGAAAACTTGAGAGTACAGAAACCAAACACAATTCTGAAAATAGTGTATTGTATTCTTTTGGGTAAACATTGCAGAAATGGAAAATAATCCATGGATTTCAGAATACAGTCCACCATCAGTGATTTAATAGAGAAAAAAAATAGAATGTTTATCAATTTATATTGGAGATAACATTTCTCTGTTCTTTGTTGAAGCAAGTGCTGGGAATCCTGATTAACCATTAACACATAAACATTAATATTTCAAGTTTTGAAAGAACTTCATGATGGTTTTGTTTTGATAGGACTCAAATATCATAAAAGGTTTGTTAAATAAAAGTTTTGGCCTTTGTCCAAAAGATAATGGAGCTAATATTAGAGCTCTGTTTTTGTAATCTGCCCATTCTGTATATAACCATCTTTAAATATATCTTAATTATAGTAGCATGCAACTAATTTGTAAGGGAAATGTTCACTAGAGAAGGAGAGGAAGATTCGGTTCCAGCTGCTCATTTGATAGTTTCATCATTGTTGCTACATTACTCATTTATTCAATTATTTATTTGCATCATGGTTATATCACCACATAAGTAAGAGTCTTGATGGCTTACAAAGACACAAATATTATATATAATCACATATAAGCCTGTTGATAATAAGACTCTTGGATTTTTAACAAAAATACTTAAAAAACGAGTTACCTATGGATAAAGGTAAAGGTAAAGGTTCCCCTCGCACATACATGCTAGTCGTTGCCGACTCTAGGGGGGGGTGCTCATCTCCGTTTCAAAGCCGAAGAGCCAGCGCTGTCCGAAGATGTCTCCATGGTCATGTGGCCGGCATGACTCAACGCCAAAGGTGCACGGAACGTTGTTACCTTCCCACCAAAGGTGGTCCCTATTTTTTCTACTTGCATTTTTACGAAACTGCTTTCGAAACTGCTAGGTTAGCAGAAGCTGGGACAAGTAACGGGAGCTCACCCCGTTACACAGCAGCACTAGGGATTTGAACTGCTGTGCTGCCGACCTTTCGATCGACAAGCTCAACGTCCTAGCCAGGGGTGAAATGCTCCCGGTTTGCACCGGCTCGCCCAATTAGGTAGCGATGGCTGCTGCTGGTTCGGAGGACTGGTAGCAAAAATCCCTGGCCCCACCCCCCTGCCTCTGCTGAGCCGCACCATCAGCAGAGGGTTGTTTTTTTTACTTTTAAAAGTTTTTCTTCAGCTGAAACATGCCTTTAAATGTAAAAAAAAAAATCCCTCTGATGATCGCGGGGCTGAGCAGAGATCATCAAAACCCTTTAAAAGTTTTTTTTAAAAAAACCCACTGCAGCTGAAGGGGAAAAAAAACAAGAAAAAAACCCGAGGTTTTAAAAGCCTCCTCTGGTGATCCCAGAGAAGTTTCCTGATCCTCACAGGCTTTTAAACTCATTTTTTTAACAGCCCCCACTTACAAGAGCCCCCCCTTACAAGAGCCCCCACCTATGCCCACTCAATGCCCCCTCCTCACTTACCTATAATTACTGCTCTTTTGGCTGGCAACACCATGCTTTCTTCAGCTACTGAAGAAAAAAAAACACCTTGCTTTGACTTCCTGCTTTGCTGGCTGAGGAACTCTGGGATTTGAAGTCCAAAATAAAATAAAATAAAATAAAATAAAATAATAAAATAAAATAAAATATTTGTGCAGCTTTCTGAGATTTGGTGTGTTTCTGTAGAGTTTCACTCTAACTACACAAACACACAAAATCTCAGAAAGCTGTATGTGGCATTTTGTGTGTGTGTGTGTGTGAGTTGTGTGTGTGTAAAGTGTGAAAGTTGGTTTTTGAGCTTTTTGTGGCTGTGTGAAGTGTGAAGTGCAGGTGCTTTTACATTGTGTGTGAGTCAGTTGTGTTGTGTTGTGTTGTGTGTGTGTATAATGTGTGAAAGTTGGTTTTTGATACCTCTTATTGTTTTTTATACTTTGTTTATTATTTTTATTATTTATTGTTATTGGCCACGCCCACCCAGTCATCTGACCACCAAGCCATGGCCACCAATTAAGCCACGCCCACAGAACCAGCAGGGAAATTTTTTAGATTTCACCCCTGGTCCTAGCTCCTGAGCCACCGTGTCCCTATACCTATGGATAAACCAACCCTCAAAATCCTTATACATTTTAATTTTCACAATTGGCTTATCATGGGATCCATTTTTCACTACATCTTGGTAAAAAAAATTGAGGGTCACTATATCTGTGGAAGGGCTTATGAACGAGTATATATGGGAAATATGGGTACTTTATAAAAAGTACTACCATATATACTCATGAATAAACCTATCCATAATAAGCTGAATTCTTCTCTCTCCCTCCCTCCCTCCCTCTCTCCCTCCCTCCCTCCCTCTCTTTTTCTTACAATTCTTGGCTTATTCATGAATATATACAGTAAGAGGAAAAACTGTAAAAACAACCCAAGCTCTAATAAAAACCATAAAAATATTAAAGACAAAGAAATAATCACAAAGGTCTGTTTGCTACTCTTATGAAAGAATCTGTAGAATACCTTCTTAACCTCAACATACTGGATCGGCAGACTGAATGTGAAGAAGTGAGTTCAAGGTAATGGGAGATAAATAATAAAAGGTTTTATAGGTATAACCAGCATTTTGAACTGTACCTGAAAACCTTCAGATAACCAGAGCAATAAGCAGAAAAGAGATCATACTCTGCTGAATTGATTTTTATCTGTTAACCTCTGGGCCACTGCATTTACTGCCAGTTAGAATTCTTGAATTTGTCTTCAGATCAGCCTCAAGTAAAGTATGTTACAGTAGTCCAGACACTGGATAGAGGCTTGCATGGTTGTCACCAGATTATTTTACACCAAAATTAGTGTTACAGCTACAGCTAGACAGCTTTTGGGGGAGCTGTACATCCAGAAAGATTGGCAAATCATACATTTGTTCCTTTAAGGAGAATGCAACTCTTCTGGAGCCAAAGCTGAAACCTGTAAAGAGCCAAAGGATTCTGGATAAACAGTCACTCTGTCCAGTGGTAGGGTTGCTACCAGTTTGCCCTGGATCGGGTGAACCAGTAGCGGCGGCAGGGGGAGGCTCTGCCCACCCGTCTCTGCGCATGCGCAGAAGCAAACCGGTAGTGAACAAAATTGAAATCCACTACTGACTCTGTCCCAGAAGCATTCAACGTGACGTTACTTTATCCCAGGTAGTCCTTCACTGTCTCGGACCCTAGGTCCATATGTCTACTGCTTCTCCTGTTCAGCCAGAACACAGATGTAGAGCAGATTATTGATGATGCCACAGCCCAGACCATTGGGTGATTTTCCCCAGATGTTTCATATGGATCCTGAGTATGATGGAGGAAGAGGCTAAGCCCTGAGGCAACCATGCCTCCACTCGAAGAAAGACTTACATGCATTATATTTCCTGTTTTTTTAAAAAAAATCTCTATGAGTTAAATGATGATGTTTTATTTTGTTGCAAACACTTTTCAGTGGCAGCTATCGTGAAGAAGAGCTTATGTACTGGAGACAAATTCTTTGTGTGTCCTATCACACTTGGCCAATCAAGAATATTCTATTCTATGGTATCATTTTCATTGTTTTGCTTTGATGAACCTTGAAATAACCAGCAAACGATAGCAGATAAAACCCACCCATTTCACAGCCTGTTTGCCAAATGTCTAAGAAAGCCAACCAAGCTGTCTTCATAGCTTCCAAAGAATCTTCCACTTTAAGAAATGTGCTACTCGTGTCTCAGAGCACCAAGCCTGATTTACCTGATATTGCTCGATAAAATATTGAAATTGCAAACCTTGCAAAAAGATTCCCTGAAAGGTACACAAACTAACAAGCATAATGGAGCTTTAATGTTTCCCTTAACAGATGTAACTTGTGGCCGTAGGGCTGGTGATGGGTGGTTATGTTTGTGCATAATGTTGCAAATACTTTTGAGTACGCCACAGCAGTGCAGGTTACCCAACAGAAACATATTCTTATTAAAACTTTACAGATTAAAGAGTTTCTAATTTAATATGCCAGGTACTTAATTGCTGTACCATGGGTATAACTGATGTAATATGTTTCTGAATAGTAGAGAGTTCCTGGGGCTTTAGCATCCCCTTTTGATTAGCAGATTAAAACATAAAATAATTGTGAGCAATGCAAGAATCTCTAATCTTATAAAATGTTACTTTCTCTCCCTAAATCCCACATTTGAATGCAAATATGATTGGAGAGAGAGAGAAAATCCTGAAGTGTTTGAAATCATTATAGGAGAACTGAAGCCATTAACATGCCATGAAAGAAGAAAGGTTACTTCTTTCATGGCATGGCATGGCATGTACTTCTTGAATATTTTTTACCAGTGAAACCTGTGAATATCTGCATATGTCATTGAAATTAACAACACTTACTCACCAGTAAACCTTTTTTTAGGGTGGGTGGCAGGCTGCTCAATTCCATACAGCTTGATTGGCTGAACCCAAAGAAATGTTAATATGGAAAGAAAATCTTTGCTCATGCTTACTTACAAAGTCATTCATCTAGAATTCACACTGCACTGCAAGCTTAGTTCATACTCTAGATCTGTGGAAAGATTCCACGAAGATTGAAAAACTGAGGAATTTTCACCAAGAATTGAAATGCAGTTTGATTAGGTTTTTTTTTTTATCCAGGAGTTGAACAGAGATGCTGACCCATTCTAAACTGCCTTTTGCAATCTTTAAACAACTGCTTTCTCCTTTCTATTCAATAAAAGTTACAAATGGCACCAAAGAAAAGGTTTTTTTTTTTAATATACACAATTATAGGGAGAAAGATAAAACAAGGAAAAAACAAACGAAGGGGGAGGAAAAGCAAAGGAAAAGGATGAAAGTCTATGTATTATAATACATGGAAAAACACCTCAGTTTTCAAATGCAACATTTAACCTTACCACACAAGGTAATATTGATCATTTTTTGCATTACCTCGATAGGGAGTCCATTTTAAAGGAGTAAGCAAATACACATGAGCAATCCAAGATGGTAAATCTATGGTGGTCCTACATTTCCATTGTAAAAGTTTTTTTCCCCTCTTTTGATCAATCCAAAATTGTAAAGCCATGGTGGTCCTACCCTTTCCATTGTAAAGCCTTTTCCCTTCTTTTGTTATACCCCAGGCTCAGTCAATCTTGATGGAAGAAGTCAATCAAGTCAATCTTGACTACTTCAGCTTTAATTGCAATAATACAAGAGCAACCAATAGATTTAAACTTAATGTTAACCGCTTTAATCTAGATTGCAGAAAATATGACTTCTGCAACAGAATCATCAGTGCTTGGAACACTTTACCTGACTCTGTGGTCTCTTCCCATAATCCCAAAAGCTTTAACCAAAAACTTTCTACTATTGACCTCACCCCATTCCTAAGAGGACCATAAGGGGCGGGCATAAGAGCACAAACGTGCCTACCGTTCCTGTCCTATTGTTTTTCTTTTCTTCTTCCTATATATGTTTATATGTTTATATACTATATAATCTTTTTGTATGATGTTGTGACAAAATAAATAAATAAAAACTGTCTGCTATTGACCTCACCCCATTCCTAAGAGGACTATAAGGGGCGTGCATAAGAGCACAAAAGTTGCCTACAGTTCCTGTCCTATTGTTCCCTTTCATTATATCGAATTAATATAGTTGTTGCATACTTTTGCTTATATATATGTTTATATGATGTGTTGTTGTTTTATGTTGATGTTTGTGTATACTGTTGTGACAAAATAAAAAATAAATAAAAATTAAAAAAAATAATATCTTTCACACAATAATTCCAAATGATTTCATATTTTGTATGAAATTGAGAATCCCATCCATATCTTTAAATCATATTTTTTTTCCCCAAATGAACAAATGTATCTTATTCAACCGAACTGAGATGACTGTGGGGCAAGCCCATTTTATTAATGTGTCTCCTCCTTCATTAATTAGTTTCACTATATAGAAGTGATAGAATAATTAATTCTTTTAAGGATTCTTGGAGATGTCCAATAAACATTAACATTTTTAGTTCAACTGATTTCATGTTAAGAACATAAGAAAAACTTTAATATTCTTTATGTCAGCCCTCCAAGGTAAGCCAGATAAAGAAGCAAACACTGTAGGGTTTCCGTCAGTGCCACTCTATTGCTGGAGGTTATATTAACAGAATCTTGAAAGCCTAACTGAGATACATATTGGCTGTAGCAAGAGTAAGCCTAGAATATTGGAAAGGAGATATCTTGCCTATTATATCAAACTGGGAGACTAAAATGCTACGAAGGCAAAATTAACACTACATATCCACAATAGAAGTTTACCTAAATTCAAGCAGGAAGGATTCCCTTTTATAAAATATATCACAAAACAAGGCAGGTTTACTTGGAATTCAGTTCTTAGGACTTAAATAGAAACAAGCCACAATTACTAATCTTTGATTACAAAATTCATATATCTAAATTCTGGTTAGCCGTTGAAGATACAAATGGAATAAAATGAAAGAGTGTATTGCTAAAATCAATTTATTATTTTTTTTACTATTTTTTATTTAGATGAGGCCAACTTTTTATTCCATCTTGCTTTTTTTTTTTACTTTCTTTGTACTTCAATATTCTAACAATTTTTTTAAAAATGACAGGGAAAAAAAAAACCTTGAAAGCCTGTCCAGATTTTTTTCTGTCCTACCATATACTTAAAAGAAATCAAAGGGGTTGTATTTTGAAGGGTTTTTTAAATTTCTTCTTCTATCTCCAGGCTGTCCAATATAATCTCTTGTCCAAGTCCTTCCTTCAACCCTCATATCAAGTTCAACTCTCCATTCCTTTACCCTTTAAGACTTTTAACTATTGTTAAGATGAGATGTTTCTACCTTTTTTACAATTTTAACTTTAACAATACATCTGGTTTATTTAAGAAATATTCTATATTTGAATGCATTGAGAATATACTGAGGTGGTAACAATAATTTTTATTGCCACTATATCAGGTGGACCAAACAGTGAAATCTGATGTTTTAACTGTATATTCTGACATTCGATTCAAATGGCTTTAAAATAGGATTGGTAGTTAGATGATTTGAAGTAGAAATTCTCCTATTAGCCCATGAATTAGATAAAAACAGTGTTTAGACTAAATTTATCCCAAACTGTAATTTATCTTGGCGACGTTTCGACGAAGTCTCATTCGTCATCTTCAGGCTTCAGCTTCGTGCTTCTGGGAGCAATGTGTGATCGCAGCTGTTTCTTCCTTTTAACTGCTAGTGAGGGTTTGAACTGATTGGGTGGGAGCTTGGCTGTGTTCTGATTGGATGGGGTTTTTTTTGTGCTCTGATTGGCTGGGTGTGTGTCCTGTTTGGGTGGGGGCTTGGTTGTGCTCATATTAGTCTGAGTTGCAGGGGGATTTGAGCTGGTGAGCTGCATTGCTGTTGTTTGGCTTCATGTTCGTGGTCGTGCTACATCTTCATAGTGGGTGTCAGTCTGCTGCATGTATGGATTGGAGAGGTTTGAAATGGCTAATGTTGCAGCTGCGGTCTGGCTTCTGGTCCTTGGTTGTGCTTCATCATCGGTGTGGGTTTGAGTCTGCTTTCTGGGTGGATGTGTGGTGGTGACATCCTGTGTGGCCCTCGTGAGTATGGGTCTGGTGTCATTCCTCGTGTTAGGGACACGTTTGTCAATAAGGGCGGGTTTCCAAATGTATGTATATTTATATGTATATGTTTTCCTAGGTTTTCAAGGGTATAGGTATGTAGGTCTTGGAATTTTCAGGTCTTTTCCTGTGTAAGGTTGAGAGTATCTTGGTGACGTTTTGACGAGGTCTCACTCATCATCTTCAGGCTGGTGTCTTTGGCTTCGTGCTTCTCAAGCAAAGAATGGTCGGAGCTGCCATCTCTCTATAAATACTGGTGGGGAGGTGGGGAATGCTGTGAGTGGGTTGGTTGGCTGTGTGGTTGCATCTTGACTGGTAGATGGAGTGGGTGTTTGCACATTGGTTGGCTGTTTTTTAGCATCCTGTGTGTGTGTGGTCCTGGTCTTTTGTTCCTGAGCTTTGGTGTTGTGGCCTCTGTGATGTGATGTATTGAGCAAATGGCTGTGATGCAGCATCCCGGACCCTGGTTTGGCTCCGAGTCCGAGGTCCTGTCATGTGTTCCTGGTGTGTGTTAGCCTGCTTTATGTGGGGATCGGAGTGGGGCGCAGCAGCCAGTGGTGTCAGCATGGTCTGCTTCTGGATGGTGGTTATGTTTCATCTGTGGATGCTATGAAACAACCAATCAAGATGCAACCACACAGCCAACCACAACTTTGCTCGTGCAAGCAAAGCACAAAGCCGAAAGCACCAGCCTGAAGATGACAAGTGGGACCTCATCGAAACGTTGCCTAGATACTTTCAACTTTACATGGGAAAAGACCCAAATACACCAAGACCTACATACCTATACCCGTGAAAACCTACGAAAATAGATAGATAGATAGATAGATAGATAGATAGATAGATAGATAGATAGATAGATAGATAGATAGATGATAGATAGATATAGATATAGATATAGATATAGATACATACACATACATACATACATACATACACATACACACACACATATATATATACACACACACACCTTGCTGCCTTTAAAGTTGGAAATACAACAAAATCTTGATTGAAATAATAACAATAACACTAACAATAAAATGACCAAATTATCATGTAACAACTTTCAAACTGTGTCCCTAATAATTATGCTTTTTCATTTAATTACTTAGATTCCATAGAAAAAAATAGGAATCAAAATGTCTGGTAAAGGCTAAAAGTCAGGAAAATACCCACCATCATCATATGGTAGTATAACGTCTGATATAGAAAATCTAGATATTTGCATCCATTAACATTTTTTAATAATTTACCAACCTGAAATATTTTACAATGATTAACATGAAAAAAAATATGAGTCCATTTATCAGTCATGGAGTCTCATTCAAGTTTATATTTATCTTTCCTCATGGATTTTCTAGGATTTTTAACCAACCTCTTCAAATGAAATATAAAAGGTATATCAAAGATGATAAACCAAGCTTCTCCTGTCAAGTAGATTAAGACTTTTTGAGGTCTGACTACATATCAAAACAATTTGTAAATTTGCTTGAACAAAATATGTTGGTTCCAACTTGGAAACTAGTTCTCTCTTTAAAAGATTCCTTATTTTAAAAAATTGCACGTTTTATTGGCTTTGCCTACTGTGGAAATAAAAGGAAAGGTTTATTAAAGAAGACTAAACATACAGTTATAGTACAGGGTTCTATCCAAAATTATATGAATGGCCTTTGCCTCTCACAACCAAATGCCCCCTTCTGTTTTCTACCTGTATCCCCTGAAGTCTTAAGGAAGCAATTCTTCTTCCCATTAATTTTGATTAATTTGCTTATACTACTTTTTCTCTTCATCTCAGTTGCTGTGGGGATAAAATCTAGTGCAGGAATCCTGCTCTGAGGTAAAATGAATGCTTCCATGCTATCTTATCTTCAAGCAATAATTATTGGAAGATCCTTCAGAAGTTAAATATCTTCTTTGTTTTCCTCTTAATAGTAGGGATAAAACATAAGTTAACTCCAGTGATCATATCATAGTTTATAGCTGACTAGCTTTGAACATGATTCCTATTTTTGGCTCTTTCAACTCCATTTTAGAACTATCCCCCATTCCAGGTTAGAAAAATAAGACAAAATGATATTTATATGATTTTTATGTTTAAAAATCTAAAGTCATCTAAAGTCAAGCACTATGTAGAAGCACAGGGACAATTCTTTAACCTCAAAGGGAGATAGATGTCTGCCAGTTTACTCCTTTTTCATCCAATGCATGTGATTCTAATCCAGTTCATCCTTCTGTTAAAGTGGCACTTCTATATTTCACCATTGCAGTAAATGATTAGGAGCAGTCATTCACAAAATCATAATATCTAAATTTACTATGATGTCTTTTTTTTAAAGTATTTTTTTATTTCCAAAGTTAAAATACAAAATAAAAATATACTACTAATAATAAAAAAAATGTGTACAACAAAACAAGTAACAAGTATATCAGTCACTCTGACATAAAACAAAAAGTCCACCCCTGGCTGAATGCTGATAAATACATCAAAAATATCTATATTTTTACCATGACTTCTGTAGAAACTAGCTTGCAAAAATTCTAAGAGGTCAATGTCCTAAATGCAAGGGCAAACAATTAACACACATAATGAGATGGGAACAGTGGTGGGATTCAAGGGATTTAACAACCGGTTCTCTGCCCTAATGATTTCTTCCAACAACCAGTTTGCCAAACTCCTCAGAAAGTTAACAACCGGTTCTCCCGAAGTGGTGCGAACTGGCTGAATCCCGCCATTGGATGGGGAAGGTTCAAGAAACAGACACACTTGTCTGAAATGTTGTTAAAATAAGCAAGTTATCCTTAAATTACTCAAAAAGAAGTTGGTTTATTGTGAATTAATTCCAAAAACACATGATACAAAAATGTAAATTTGACACAAGGTGTATGAAGCGTGAGGTTTAACACATTTAGAAAAGCTAGCAGGATTGAAATTAAAAGAAATTCTTATTATTTTAGCACTAGGAGCTCTGATTGTGTATTTGTTGCTTTGGCTTCAGAAAAAAACCTCGGTCTCATTGTTCCTTCTTCAGATTAATTGCTACCAGATGGGAGACTTTCATAAAAAACCCCAAAAATAGTTTTTTAAATCATTTCTGTTATTTTATAAATTAGAACACATTATCTACCCCACATAGATAAGCCACAGAGAATAGCTTATATAATATTCCCCCTTCTCTTTCCACTCCAATAGGCTAGGAATAACATGGCTGAGGAAAATGCAGTGATTGGTCATTCCTAAAAGTAATAATCTTGAAATAGGGAATAGATCCCTAACGTTCAATTACATGTCTCCCTCTCCAGATTGTTCAGCTGATTAATACTGGGAGCACTAGAATCATGGTAGTTGACACACAAACTGAGTAGATCAAAGGGAACCAATGATGAGATCACAATATCACAGCAGGGGAGATTTAAACTCTTTTTAATCCTGCTTGTGTAAAAGGCTAGATGGTTTCCGCAACATGATTTATTGATTATGAGTCAGTGTGATTTGAGAACCCAGCCAGCTTCATCAATTGATGACTCAAAGTGTTCACCAACCAAGGCAATTGGTTGGCTAAACTATGATACACTTAACCATGACCTATTAGAAACATTGAATAAGTGTGTGACAAGAGAGAGAGAAAGAGATGGAATGGGATATAAACAAGGAAGACTGAGATGGTGAGAAGAAAAAGGAAAGAGGGCTAGTTTCTGTCAACTTTGGCAGAAAATCATAAGCATAGCCTGCTTACCTTGCTATCCAATTTGCTGGTTTGTGAAGCACATTGAACCATAATTATAACAAGGCTGAATTCACACCAATATGCTAGGCTATAATCTGGTGAGCTAAATTGTGCCTTAACGTTACACAAACAAAATGTTCTGTCCCCCCGACCTCAGTCCGGGACACACGTGAACTGACTCAATTAGCCAGCAATTTAGTCCATGGCAGCTATCAGCTCTGGCAGCAAACCAGCAATCGTCTGCCAAGGTTTTCTTTATCTTCCCTGATGCCGACGTCACAGAAGCTCGTTACCGGAGCAACCAGGAAGTCAGGAACAAACAGCAATCCAGGCCAAATGCTCAGTCAAATAGTTCAGCTCAAGTTTTCTCCAGTCAGTTTGTTTTGTCTGTCACAAAGTAGTAGAGCAGCCCCTCCTGCTTTTATACTCTGTGGGGTGTGGCTCTGTGACTCAACACTCTCTAGGCCTGCCCCACCCCTTCTTTTGTTGTTCCCACCTCTCTTGTCTATGAAACCTGGGATCTAACCAGGACTGATTGTCCACAGCTGGGTCTGGAAGCGTTGCCTGGGTGGGGGGAGATACAGGAGACAGAGGCCTTGTCACTTCCTCCACCTGGCCTGCCTCTGGCTCCTGGAGCTGAGCCAGAGAGGCTGGCCCTGCAGAGGGAGCCCTGACGGCCCTTCCCCCTCACTCTCTGAGTCACTTTCTGGCAGGGGGCCAGGCCTGGGGGGGGCTGGAGCCACAACACACAAGTACTGCACGAGAACCTGGAGCAGTAGTAGGTTTCACTTACCTTCACTACTGGTTTGGGACTGTGAGCATGCAGTGGCACTTCTGCACATGCACAGAGTGTCCAGGATGATGTGCAGGTGGGCAGAGCCTCCCGCCACCACCACTATCAGTTCACCCAAACTGGGGTGAATTGGTAGAAACCCACCACTGACCTGGAAGTAATGAATTACTCCACTTAACTTAGGTGTTTCAGATATTTGAGATTTAGTGGAATTCCTTGAACTGCCATAGATCTGAGGAACTAGTTACTTCCTTCAGTTCTGTCTAGTTCTTCTTATTACTAGTGCAATAATATATATATATGTCTAAAGGAAGCAGCAGAAAAGACATTTTCCTTCAATACCTTAGCATGTGCTTTGAAATGCATTTCTTTTCTATCCTTTTGGGGAAACATCTTCCTAAAATAAATGAACAACTAAACCAACTTTGTTTAGTTATTCTGTATTTGTAGATCTGACAAAGCAACAGCATTATTATGTCAGAATATAAAAAATGAAGAGAAATAATTTCTAGATGAACACATTAGATCAAAAGAGATGTAAGATTAAATAATGAAAATATTTAATGTATCAAAAGTAATAAAATACTCTTGAATTGAAGTTCACATGGCCAGGTCAGCAAACTGGATTGGAGTGATATCATCCATCTGACAGAACTGAATTTCACCTGGAAATTTTGAGTGTTTTCTTGGGGGCTTCTGCATATACTCAAAATATGGACTGAGTAAAGTTTTTGGAAAGTTATACATGGATTAAGAGTCTAGATAGACTTGAAATAAGATTTTAAAATTGATTGAATGCGTTTTTCTGGAAGGAAAATGGCTCTTGTTTTCAATTATAGAAAAAAAAACATGATAAGATGGGGCTTTGAGATTTGGACACTAGATGGGGCTAAAAGGAAGTAAGATTTTAATTAAAGAGAAGAATACCTGTTTGACTGATTAGCACAGAGTTTAGAAAAAATGCCTTAACATGTATTGAATGTTATATGTGAACAATGGATTCAAAAGTTAATTTTAAGAATTTCTGCCATTATAGATACCCTCTGTGGACTGATATTATGTAAGAGGAACAGGTTCTTCTGGATAAGACCAAAGTAGATCTGAACATGAATTTTCAAATGACAGACTATAAGAAGGTTCTGGAAAAAAGGAAATACTGGGTGTACAAAAGAAATTGCTGATGTTTTAATAATTAAAACGGGCATACAACAAACCGGAAGAATGACTTGGATAATTTTTCTCTATTGGGTTTACAAAGGAAACCTGTTAAAGTTTGGAAATATAGGGCTTATGACAGGCCTTATCCCTTCTGGTTTAACTCTACATTCCAAAAATGTCATCCAAAGGCAAGAAAACAATTCAAACCAACCCCAACAATGGTACTGGGACTCATAAATCTAACAAAGCGGAGAAACAGATGGGCATCAACATCTATCTCCCTATCACAGACACAACTAAAATGTGAGTACTAGATTCACCACTTCAGGACTCAGCTGAAGCTAACCCAGCCACATCCCCTCAAAGACTTTGTCCAAATCACACACACACACACACACACACACACACACACACACACAAGCAGAAGAAGCCCCTTATACCCTCCCCCATAACAACTATAGTACTAAATCTTTCTTGAAGATTTGCCTTCAGCATCTGCAGAAATGTCTATCTTTATATTGCAATGGCTAAATTAATTTGCAGCCAAGGTGAACAGCTTCCAATAAGCCCTTGATCTCCAAATCCCCCATGGCAATCAAGAGATTACTACGACAGCAGAAACTGGCCAAATTGGCACTCCAAGATGCTGGTTCCTCCAGGCACCCTGAAGTAGTTTGTTTAGCCAACCACCACCACTGAATAGTATACTATGGAAAAGACAACACCTCCTGTAAATCCACAGATCGAACCATCGGAAGCTTATTGTGACTTTCCTATCTCAGCTCCTAAATTGCCAAAGTAGAATAACTGATTTGAAAGATTGTCACTATCTATCCAGCTTAAGAAATGCTAAGTATATTTTTTTTAAAAAGTTTTATTAAAGTGAGCAAATTCCGGTGGTGACTCATCAAACTATCAGATTCTTTAAGGATGACTTAGTCCATGATCTCATCACTAGGAAAGTAATAAATGGTCATGACCCTGCAGATAGGAGCCATAAAAACTCACAGTTCCAAAAGCAATAAATCTAGCAGACTTTCTGTTGGTGAAGAGGTTAAACATACATCAAAGGAAGAAGCTATAAACGCAGAAGTCACTAATCTGAGGAGAACGCTAAGAGACATCAAAACAGCAATTAGGACATGCCTTCCCAGTACTGATGGTGATATGGAAGTCCAGCATCAATTTAACCCTAACCTTTGAGCTGCCCATCTCCATACCATTTCATGTTGCTGCCTCTCCTGTAACTAAGACATGCAGAATGCTGTCAGGACACAACACTTGTTTCCTCACCAAAAATGGTGAAAGTGACACTAATAATCACTCCTCTGGGAGCTTTACCCCAGTAATCACAACCCAAAAGAAATTGCCTTATAAACATAATAAAGTCATACAGAACCCAGTCTGCAAGTATACCCTCATCTTCTTCCAAAGCTTAGATGCCTCCTCTGGTCCCAGGGAACCTGAATACAAGGAGAAATAGCTCCTCTCATCATTACTTACAGGGCAAAGAATGTGGGCTTCCTGTTTGCCAATGATTCATATTTCACTATCCATACTACACTGATTCTTCCAAAGGACAAAGAGTTGGAAAAGAAAGGAAGAGGAACATGATGGTGCATCAGTTCCATCCTCCACAGAGGGAGACACAATTACAACTGCCTCAACCATCAACCAATATGACACTAAAAAAGTAAAGGTAAATGTTCCCCTCGCACATCTGTGCTAGTCGTTCCTGACTCTAGGGAGTGGTGCTCATCTCCATTTCAAAGCTGAAGAGCCAGCGCTGTCCATGGTCATGTGGCCAGCATGACTCAATGCCAAAGGCACATGAACACTGTTACCTTCCCATCAAAGGTGGTCCCTATTTTTCTACTTGCATTTTTTACGTGCTTTCGAACTGCTAGGTTGGCAGAAGCTGGGACAAGTAACGGGAGCTCACCCTGTTATGCGGCACTATGGACATTACTATGTCTAATATGATACTACTACCCTCAAGAAAATCACCCACTCAGTCCCAGTGTACAGTGCTTCCTCTTGACATTCAAATGAACAGCCTAGGGTCATCCTCCTAACCTGGCATGTGGCTGGGTGGTTTATATCCACCAGAAATTCCTGTTTTATTGTTGTCCTTGTTCACTATGACATGCTCCAAGCAACATGGACTGTTGATGACCTATTGTAAAATGGATTTCATTCTTTTCAACCACATTTAATATTAAGAACTAGTTCCTTACTTTGGTAGTTTTTATAAATGTTTTAAAAAGTTTATACACACACAATATAGAGAGATAATATAGAGAGGAAGAGAGAGAGAGATAAAAAAAATGGTTTGTATCTGTTTGTATGTGTGTTGGCACATGTGTGCAGGTGTAGTTGATTTATCAGCCAGCTGATCTACGTTATTAGGAAATCTATATTAGTTAAAAATATATTTCTGACTTATTGCAATTTAAACCGGAGTCTCCAACATTATTTTTTAAACTATTTTTATAATGTTCATAGAAACGTCACTAATTTTTTTTGTCATTAGGGGGGGAAAATGTGTTTCTTAAGTAAAAGAGACCAGTCATGTTCTGGCAAGTTCAAAAAAGTTAAGCGGCATATGGCTACAAGAAAAGGACAGTATGTCTAATGCTATGCCAGGAAGTGTTTGAAAAGATCATCTCATTTAAACAGAACATTCTATTATACAATGTCATATTTTAAAGGAGGTGGACGGGGTGGAGGAGTGACTGACGGCTCACTCCATAAAAGAAATGGAATTGAAAGTTCAGAAGAAGAATAAGCGAATAAAGATCTCAAAACAGAGTCGAGAGTATTTCAAAAAAAGCTTCTCTTACCAACACTAGGAAGATGGAATCGTGAGGAGGAAGCACAATCAAATCATTTGGCTTCCAGAATAGAATCTCGTGTTTTACAGGGAAGGTTGTAGCATTAAAGAACATCAACCCCATTACAACCTATAACTTGTTTTATAGCTGCCGTGCCTGGCATGGTTTCCCTAAGGGATTCTCTCATCTCGAATGTTACAAAGAAACCGAGAATTCCTTCTGCATGTTAGCAGCTCTGCACATGATACAAATGGCAGTGTCTGGTGCACAGGAATCCATGATGGTAATCAAGCCAGCTTCGCTGGCTGAGGAACTCTGGGAGTTGAAGTCCGCAAGTTTTAAAGTTGCCAAGGTTGGAGACCCCTGCTTTAGAAAGCGCACATTTGCATGTGGTATGAAAGCTTTTCTTCACTTTTCCCCCTCTTTCCCTTCCCACCTCTAGCTGAAATATTTCTTTTTAATTTTCACATGGCTTTTGATGTGTACATAAACCCACACTTTGTCAACAAGTTTTGCAATTCAAATGGAAGAAACATACTGACTTTTCTTTTTTAAAAATAAATAAATAAATAAAAAGCTGGAAAATAGTTGGACTGGGTGCAACATCTACGAAAAAATAGAAATACTGAACGCACTCACATGTGGATGGATAGAAAGATAAATGGAAAGTTTCCTATTGTCTTTCCTCCCCCCCCCCCGCCCGCCCAGTGGACTTATTTGCATTCCTCCAGTAATTTCAGTGGTAGTTGCTGGATTGCTTAATCCTGTTCATTTATTTCAAAGGCATTATGAAATAGTCCAACAAAATCATGAAGATGCTTTAATATGGTCTTCACATACGTATGGATGGTAGACTATCAGGTAATGTCATTTTTACTATTAGAACAGGTCTTTCTTTTGGATTGGGGAGAGGCACTGTAAATCAGGGGTAGCAGCAAAATTGTTAAGTCTACTTAAAAATTCCAGAGGGAGGGAGGGAGGGAGGGAGGGAGGAAGGAAGGAAGGGGAAGGGCGAAAGAAAGACCTTCATCTTCCCAGATCCTGTCTATTGTTACTCCTGTTCTATCTAAAGAAGAGTAAGTAGTAAGTTATCAAAAAATACTTGTTTTATTATTTAGATGTACATATAGGAACACTTCTTTTTCATACACAGAACTTTGTCATCTTGTGATAGCCTTGGAGACCTAGTACTTTTTTGGATATGTTAAATATTTAGCTATGCAAAACTTGGAAGGGATCTTTATGTCTAATATGTCTTACAAATATGTTTACAAATATATTTACATTTGTAAATATGTTTTACAAAAGTGAAGCAGTTGCGTTACTTTATTTTCTGTTATCCTGAGACCTCATTCAGCCTTTCTGCTTATTTATTTGTTTGTTTGTTTGTTTGTTTGTTTGTTTGTTTGTTTGTTTGTTTGTTTGTTTATTTATTTATTTATTTATTTATTTATTTATTTATTTATTTATTTATTTATTTATTATTTAAATTTATTGCTTATTTATTTAAATAAATAAATTTATTATTTATTTATTGCCCAGAAACTCTCTGCACATGTGTAGAAACCTATTCTAAACTTAGAAATGATGGACAAAACCACACACACACACACACACACACACACACACACACACACACACAAAAATCCTTGATAGGGAGAATCATGTTGTCATCCCAACATGACATGGGAATGTGGCATGGTATGAAGCACACAAGGACAAAAGTATAGCAACCTCATGCAAACCCAATATTTAATAAATAAGATGTGTAATAAACACATTCATGTCCTTTCCTCCATGTAGATATATTGGTTCCTTTCAGTGGCATGTTTTTATTATCCCAGCTGGTCAAAATGTCTCCCCAGAGCATTTGAACTAGTGCCACTGATTTATCTAGGATGGATTAAAAGCTTCTGACCCATTTATGTGCACTTCAGCAGTTGATGGTATTTATGCAGTCATCAACTTCATGAGTTCAGGCATTTTATTTTCCTTTGCTGATTATTTTCCTTCTAAACTCTAATAGGTATTGAATTTTGTCTTGTATGGTACCGCAGTTTTGTTACAGTTTTTGTCTCGCTGACAGATTTCTCTATAATGTTATTGTATGCTTATACAAGTATATGAGCAATAAAGAATATTTTAAAAAAATTTTACCCCATGCCTTGCTGAATCTTCTGTTCTCTCTGCAGCTAAGCACCCATTCATACATAAAAAGGAATTGCATCTAATGAAGATTTATTCAACTAAATCTGAAACTACATTTCTTCTATAAAACTGCTTTAACCACAACTTGAGTAGGCAGTCTTGAATTTCCAATGAGCAGGCCATTGTTTTGCAAAGCTAGGACGCCTATTTTAAAATGCACTTCTCTGTTTTTCCTAAACGCTTAAACCATTCTGATTATTTCTTCTCCAAGTTCCTAGAAAATATTGGAGGGAGAGAGTGAGGAGGACAAAAACCTACAATTATTATCACCTGTCAAAAACTTTTTAAAGAAAACATGAAGATGGCAATAGATTTCATGACACTTAAAAAAAAAACCCCTCTCCAATCTACAGTAGGATTTCTTTTCCTCACTGATATATATGTATGTAATGACTGACAATGTGTGGGAAAAAGTAAGAGGGGTACTGTTTTCAGCACCTTGGACAGTGCTCTGCTACTGTATTATGGGGGTCCCCCACACACAGAGAAAATAACCTTCCTTCGATATTGAGAAACCTCAGGATTCCATATATCACAGAGCAGCATGGGAAGACAGGCATATTCAGTTTCCTAAAAGCCTTGAGAAAACGATCTCCACTTTGCAAACTGTAATATGCTCTAAGCAACATTATTACATTCTAATGGCAGACCTACATGGATATCTTTGAAATTTCTAAACTTTCCACTCCCAAGGCAGTAAGTCTGCTATTTTGCATTTTCTGAAACTTCTGTTAGACTTGTCTGTATTCCACTAGGGGAAACATTTTTTCCCTTTCTTTAAGAATTCACAGGCATAGTTCTCCTAACTTTAATAACAGAGAACCAATCAGAGATTATTCTTGAAAATTCGGGGGGGGGGGGAGGAAGCCCCAATGCTCTGATTCTGCATCTGATGGCTGGGTGGAGGAAGAAGTGTACGTATAGATGCATGGATGGAAGAAATAAGTATGTTCAATATAGATTTCCAGCACTAAGATATGGAGACAATTGTGTTCATATATACTATAGCAGCAAAACTATTATTTTGTCATACTTTTTCACTAATGGTATTCATAGGTTTACATAACCCAAAATCCGAACCTAATGGACATGCCAAGTTAATCAGAATATAAGAATAAGCCTTTTTTGAAATTCTGCATATATCAAAGAAACAAAGAAAAATTGTTTTTGTCAATTAGAACCTAAACCTATATATTTTTATCTACATGCATTAAAGACAGTGTTTATCTCACAATACAAATTATGCCCAAATCTATTTGGTGGAATGACCACCTTCAGTCATGGTAATCTGTGAGAACTGTCACAAAGGATTAGATTCAAGTAAATTTTCAATAATATAAACCTCAGGGCAGATACGAAAATACAATTCAATTAGAACATGTTTTGATACCTTTTTGTCTCCATTGAGTAACTTGGCCAGTTTCTGTCTACTTGGGATTAGAAGGAAAGGTTTTAAATTCAGAAGGCATATTTTTTACATTTCTCTATTGCCTTTCTGCTTCTGTAAGCTTAGATTTCTTTTTCCATGCGATTGATTGGATATCCTTGAGCAGAATGGCTGTTAAAACTAGATTGTATTTTGTCTTTTCTGCTAAAACTGGTATATCTAACTTAAGAGAAAGCATGAAAGATATAGTAAAATAAGGGTGCAGTTTGGAAGAGTAGAAATCTGGTAACTCCTTTCTCCAAAGTATTGTATTCAAATTAATTACTGCCTCTATTATCAGAGGGACAGATAGGTCTCCATATTAACTATTCATTGCAAATAGCAATAGCACTTAGACTTATATACCGCTTTATAGTGCTTTACAGCCCTCTCTAAGTGGTTTACAGAGTCAGCATATTGTCCCCCAACAATCTGGGTCTTCATTTTACTGACCTCAGAAGGATGGAAAGCTGAGTCAACCTTGAGCCAGTCAGGATTGAACTCCTGGCAGTGGGCAAAGTCAGACTGCAATACTGCATTCTAACCACTGCACGATGATGCAGTGAAATCAGATGGAGTCATAGTTCCTGAGTTCTCTTGCTTAAATGCAACCTCTGGCCAGGTGCTGATGTTGGCAGAGTGGAGGGAAGTGGTTTTAGAAAACTTTTAATGATAACTTTCTCATGCCTCAGCATTCTTTCAGATGCCAGTCCTGTTCTCATTTTTTTAATTTATATACATACATACATACATATACATATACATATACATATACATATACATATACATATACATATACATATACATATACATATACATATACATATACATATACATATACATATACATATATATATATATATATATATATATATATATATATATATATATATATTCTGAGATTTTTGCGAGTGTTTGTATGTAGGTCTTTGGTTATTCGAGTTTTTTCCCATGTAAAATTGGAAGTGTCTTGGCGACGTTTCATCAAAGTCTCATTCGTCATCTTCTGGCTAGTGTTTGCGTGCTTCTAGGAGCAAAGTACGTACATTGCTCCTAGAAGCACGAAGCTGTAAACACCTAGCCTGAAGATGATGAATAACCAAAGACCTACATAAATATCTATCTATCCATATATATATATATATAAAATCAGGCTGGATTTTTTGGCTTTGTTTGTCACTTTGTCACATAAGAACAAAGACAAAAAATCCAGCCTGAAGATGATGAGTGAGATCTCATCAAAACGTTGCATAAATACTTTCAATCTTATACTCCTGGAGCAGTATTTCTAGAAGGAATAAGTAAAGAACATTATAAATATGCCAAACATATATAATCCCAGTAGGACTACCCAAAGTGTGAAAATTGCCCCAGATAAAGCAAGCAGCCACCTATATGAGCTGTGGTGGCACAGTGGTTAAAATGCAGTTTTGCAGACTAATTCAGCTCACTGCTGGCTCAAGGTTGACTCAGCCTGCCATCCTTCCGAGATGGGTAAAATGAGGACCCACATTGTTGGGGGCAGTAGGCTGATTCTGTAAACCGCTTAGAGAGGGCTGGAAAGCAGTATATAGCAATAGCAATAGCATTTAGATGTATATACCACTTTATAGTGCTTTACAGCCTTCTCTAAGTGGTTTACAGAGTCAGCCTATTGCCCCCAACAATTTAGGTCCTCATTTTACCCACCTAGGAAGGATGGAAAGCTGAGTCAACCTTGGTGAGATTTGAACTGCCTAGTTGCAGGCAGCCAGCAGAAGTAGCCTGCAGTACTGTACTCTAATCACTGTGCCGCCGTGGCTCATAAATATAAGTGCTTATATTATATTGGGAAATAGGAATACAGAGAATTACTAGAGGTGGTGATCACTTCAGTGACAATATTTAGTGACAATTCATACTTCATGGGAGAAGTTAAAAACATATGAAGAACGGTTGCAGGAACTGGGTATGTCTAGTTTAATAAAAAGAAGGACTAGGAGAGACATGATAGCAGTGTTCCAATATCTCAGGGGTTGCCACAAAGAAGAGGGAGTCGGGCTGTTCTCCAAAGCACCTGAGGGTAGAACAAGAAGCAATGGGTGGAAACTGATCAAGGAAAGAAGCAACTTAGAACTAAGGAGAAATTTCCTGACAGTTAGAACAATTAATAAGTGGAACGACTTGCCTGCAGAAGTTGTGAATGCTCCAACACTGGAAATTTTTAAGAAAATGTTGGATAACCATCTGACTGAGATGGTGTAGGGTTTCCTGCCTGAGCAGGGGGTTGGACTAGAAGGCCTCCAAGGTCCCTTCCAACTCTGTTGTTATATTATATATAAGTGAATAGCAAATCACTCCTGGATTTTACCAAGGAAACCACATGCGCACACAGAATAAAGTGACTGGCAATATAGCACCAGACGATGAGCCTCTCAGGTCAAGCAACACTCGACCTGTTATTGTAGAAGAGCAGAGGATCTTTTGGAGAACTAAGGTTGTTTATGGCAGAGCTAGATTAAAACTTCAGGATGTCTAATTGCTGAGGTTGGCATGCAGGAAGACAACACCCACAGCTGCCAAGATAGGATTACAGTGAGAAGATGGGAAAGGTCAACACAGTGAATGATACAATAAATCAATTACACCTTACATTTTAGGCATAACCCACATTTTTTTCGATAAAGAAAACGGTGGGTGGGGGGTGGGGGGTGGGAAATCTGGGAAGGAGACTTGTTGATTTTCCCACCATTAGGTGTTGAAGCTAAATTCTCTACCTCCAATCTTGTTCCTTTAAGAATTGCATTTGCCAACTTTCCTACAGTAGGCACGTCTGGAAAGAGGGTGATGAAAATCTATAAGTTTTTTTCCCTTGATGAGTGACTGGGAGGCTGAAGTATAGAGAAAAGATGATTTAATTTTAAAAATTAAATTTGGACCCTCAGCAGTTTGGACTATGATGGCCCATGGTGGCGGCGTCGGCGTCAGCTGGGAATCCTGGCTGTCGGCGACGCGATGGCCTTATCATCTGATGGGCTTGTCCTGGATTGTGTCCCTCACTAAGACTAAGACTAAGACCAAGATTAAGACTGTGATTAAGACCATATATCGTCTTCTAAACATCATTGGTTGGCTAGACTGGCTCAGAGGAGAGTGACTGATTCGATTGGGTGTCATCTGGACCTAGGACGAGTGGTGGCCGCTGGGTTTGGAGATGGAGTAGCGGCCCCATGGAGCCCTAGATGTCCGCGGTCCGTCCTGCCAGCCTGAGAGCCCGTTCTGCTGTGGTTGACATCTTGACCGGCTTTGATGGGCTGCTTACCGTACTTTTTGATATGCGAAGATTTTCAACTGCGGACCTTCTTGCCCTGCGAGATTCCCCTCTCTCGCAGGTTTGGCCCTCCACACTACCGAGGGCCCACCTTGAGGACGGGTTTTGGAACCCCGAGAGCTGGCATGCTAAATCCAGGAGACTTAGGGGATTTTTAACTAATTGTTTTAATAGATTTTTTAAGGGGAGTTTTAATGGGGATTTTAAGGGTGAGGGATTTTTAAGGGGTGGGAGGGGTAGGGCGGGTGTTGGGGGAAACCCGCTGGGTGGGAGTTTTAATGGAAATTTTAAGGGGAGGAAACCGACGGGTTTGGGTTGGGGTGGGTGGGAGGTTAGGGTGGGTGATGGGGTAGCCCGTCGGGAGGAAACCAGTTCCAGCGCATGCTCGTGGCGACTATCAAATCGGTTCGGAGGTTATGGGGGAGTGTGTTCCTTTGTGTGAGGGTGAGTCCATCTGCACGGTAAGTGGGAGGGGCAGATATGGCGGAAGGGGGGGATCGCATCGGTTTAGGGGGTCACGCGTTCGATGTATACAGGCGATTGCGTGCCCCGATCCCCCTGACTTCTCCCGTTCCCCGGATGGTCAAGACCCTCAGAGCCTGGGCCTTCGTCTGATGTTATGCAACGCACGGTCCGTGGCCAATAAGGCCCCCCTAATACATGATCTGATTCAGGGGGGTGCCGCGGATATTATAGGCGTTACGGAGACCTGGCTGGGCACTGAAGGGGGCGTGCCCCTGGTTGAGATGTGCCCACCGGGTTTCCGTGCATTCCATCAGCCGAGGGCCCAGGGTAGGGGTGGGGGGGTGGCGGTTGTTATTAAAGAGAGTCTAGAGCCGAGGGAGACCACTGTACCTCAGATTGCCGGGTGTGAATCCCTCTTTGTGAGGTGGGGTCATAGATGTCAGATGGGCTTGCTGGTCGCGTACCTGGCTCCTTGCTGCGTGACAGCCGCCCTGCCCGAGCTCCTGGAGGTGCTTGCCGGGGTGGCAGTGGAGACCCCCAGACTTTTAGTCATGGGGGACTTTAACTTGCCATCTGCTGGCTCGTCATCGACAGTAGCTCGAGAGTTCATGGCCTCCATGACGGCCCTGGACCTGACTCAAGTAGTGGATGGCCCTACTCACATCGGGGGAGGCACACTGGACCTGATTTTTATCTCTGGTCAGTGGTTGAAGGATCTGGACTTGGGAGATATAGTCACAGAGCCTTTGTCATGGTCAGATCACTCTCTCCTTCGCCTGGACTTTCTGACCGCTACCCAACACCGCAGGGAGACGGAACCATTACGTTGGTACCGTCCCAGGCGCCTGATGGACCCAGAGAGGTTCCGGACGGAGCTTGGGCCATTCCCTGAGGGTCTGGCTCACGGCACGGCAGAGGAACTAGCCGCAGCCTGGGAACGGGCTGCGGCTGGGGCTTTAGACCGTGTCGTGCCTCTGCGGCCTCTGACCCGGCGCAGATCCCAACCGGCTCCTTGGTTCTCCGAGGAGCTGAGGGGGATGAAACGCCGGAGAAGACGCCTAGAGAGTTCTTGGAGGTCCAGCCGTTCAGAGGCTGATCGGACACTAGTTAGATCCTATACTAGGACCTACCTAGTGGCACTGAGGGAAGCGAGGCGTTGCTACGCCTCCTCCCTCATTGCGTCGGCAGATAACCGCCCAGCTGCCCTGTTTCGGGTGGCCCGCTCCCTCCTTCACCAGGGGGAGCGGGATGACCCGTTGCAGGGACGTGCTGAGGAGTTTAACGGTTATCTATACGATAAAATCGTTCAGCTTCGGGACGGTCTGGACCAAAATTGTGGCGATTCGGACGGGGCGTCTGAGGGCGGTCTTGGTGATATTGTTTGGGATGAGTTTGACCCTGTGGCTCCCGAGGACATGGACAGGTTGCTGGGTAGATTGAATGCCACCACGTGTTTACTGGACCCGTGCCCCTCCTGGCTGGTGCTGGCCACTCAGGAGGTGACACGAGGCTGGCTCCAGGGGATTACGAGCGCTTCTTTGGTGGAGGGAGTCTTTCCGGCCGCCTTGAAAGAGGCGGTGGTGAGGCCCCTCCTCAAGAAGCCTTCCCTGGACCCGGCTGGACCCGGCTGTTTTAGGTAATTATTGTCCGGTCTCGCGGCGAAGGTTGTAGAGAGTATGGTGGCATATCAGTTTCCCCTGCACCTGGAGGAAACTGTCTATCTAGACCCGTTCCAGTCCGGCTTCCGGCCCGGTTACAGCACTGAGACGGCTTTGGTCGCGTTGGTGGATGATCTCTGGAGGGCCAGGGATAGGGGTTGTTCCTCTGCCCTGGTCCTATTAGACCTCTCAGCGGCTTTCGATACCATCGACCATGGTATCCTGCTGCGCCGGTTGGAGGATTGGGAGTGAGAGGCACCGCTTATCGGTGGTTCTCCTCCTATCTCTCCGACCGTCGCAGACGGTGTTGGCGGGGGCAGAGGTCGGCCCGCGGCGCCTCACTTGTGGGTGCCGCAGGGTCGATTCTCTCGCCTTCTGTTCAACATCTACATGAAGCCGCTGGGTGAGATCATCAGTGGCTTCGTGTGAGGTACCAGCTGTACGCTGATGACACCCAGCTGTACTTTTCCACACCGGCCACCCCAATGAAGCTATCAAGTGCTGTCCCGTGTCTGGAAGCCGACGGGTCTGGATGGGGAGAAACAGGCTCAAGCTCAATCCTCCAAGACGGAGTGGCTGTGGATGCCGGCATCCCGCACAGTCAGCTGAGTCCACGGCTGACTGTTGGGAGCGAGTCATTGGCCCCGATGGAGAGGGTGCGCAACTTGGGCGTTCTCCTGGATGAACGGCTGTCTTTGAAGACCACCTGACGGCCGCCTCCAGGAGAGCTTTCCACCAGGTTCGCCTGGTGCGCCAGCTGCGCCTTTCTAGACCGGGATGCCTTATGCACAGTCACTCACGCCTTGTGACGCCTCGCCTGGATTACTGCAATGCTCTCTACATGGGGCTCCCTTGAGGGGCATCCGGAGGCTTCAGTTAGTCCAGAATGCAGCTGCGCGGGTGATAGAGGGAGCCCCTCGTGGCTCCCACGTGACACCTATCCTGCGCAGGCTGCACTGGCTACCTGTGGCCTTCCGGGTGCGCTTCAAGGTGTTGGTGAACATCTTCAAAGCGCCCATGGCATAGGGCCGGGCTATCTACGGGACCGCCTGCTGCTACCGAATACCTCTCACCGACCCGTGCGCTCTCACAGAGAGGACTCCTCAGGGTGCCGCCGGCGGGACAGTGTCGCCTGGCGACGCCCAGGGGAAGGGCCTTCTCTGTGGGGGCTCCCGCCCTCTGGAACGAACTCCCCCCAGGACTCCGTCAACTTCCGGACCTCCGAACCTTCGTCATGAGCTTAAAACTCACCTATTCATCTGCGCTGGACTGGGTTAGTTTTTAAACTTATGGGTTTTTAATGGGTTTTATTCTAAATTTTAATCATGGCCAATTTAATAAGTTTTTTAATTATATTTTAATCGTATTTATATTGTATTATTTTGTATTTTTTATCAGGCTGTGAACCGCCCTGAGTCCTTCGGGAGAAGGGCGGTATAAAAATTTAAATAATAAATAAATAAATAAATAAATAAAAGAGAGCAGAGGGATAATGAAGGAAGGGAGGGGGAAAAAAAGAACCTTCTGGAGACTGTTTGTGTGGAGAGCTGAAGGAAAAGTCTGAAGGGTTACCAAGAGCTCAGCACAAGAAACAAACAGTCATGGCAGAAATTGAGCCCCAAAGAGAGACAGACCAGGGATGAAATTCACTTACCTTCCCTACCGGTTTGCAAATGTGCATGTGCCATTGTCTGCACATGCACAAAGCCTTCTGCGCATGTGCAGAGGCTTAAATTGTCACAAAAAAGTGACATCATGACGTCCACGTGGGTGGGGCGGAGCCTGTCGTGTCCCACTCCTCTGCTGACGGCCGGGTCAGGGAAATCCGAATCAGGCGTGCCTCTGCAGCTCTAGCAAAGTTTTCAAGGCAGGCAGGAGACCAGAAAGTGACTTCAGCAAGATATGTTCGACTTTGCCTGACTCAGAAAGCAGATCCTTTATATAGGCCATGGGATGTGGCTCCATGACTCAGCACTTATCCAGGCCTGCCCCTCCCTTCCTTCTGTTGCCGCTGCCTATCAATTCTCCTGAAGCGAGGGTCACTCCAGTCTGCAGCTGTTGGTAATTGACCTTCCTCAGGCTCACATGCTGTGGGGGAGGGGGAGGGGTCTAGTTGCTCCGTTTGCCTGGGCATGGAGCCAGAGCTGGGGGCTGGAGGCACTTCTTCCTCCTCGGCCTGTCTGGGTATGGAGCCAGGGCTGGGGCCGGGAGGCATGCTAGGACATTCCTCAGCGTTCGGAAGCAGATAAGATGGGCCCGGCTGCGGGGAAAGCAGACGAGGCACAACAGAGCCTCCCGCAGCCACCGCTACCAGTTTGCCCAAGCCGGATAGGACTGGCTGAATTTCACCCCTGAGTCAGACCATTAGGCAAAAAGCTTGGAAATGTTTTCCAATCTAGGCCTCTTCAACATTGGAATGCCACAGTCTGGACCTAATTTAGCCAAGTTCTTCCTCCATTGCTGGACTGTTGTTTTCTTGCTTTGTTTCATTTTGTTTTGCGTTCTGTCAGTGCAAGTGTCCTTCCCTGTTCAGGTTGCAAGCGGCTAAAAAGTTAGGATTGCTCCCAGCTCCAGCAAACCGGCTTCTCCTTTTTGCTCCTTTGCTGCTTGCCTGACTCCTTTTAGGACCCAGCTTCTCCTGCTGCTGTTTGCAACCTGTGATTAAAGCTTTGGGTTTGCTGACTGCCCAACCAGGCAAGATGGCACAGCCCCAAAAGGCATAAATGCGAGAGGGAGATAGTCGGTGGGTAGGCGTTGCAGCTTCCCCTGCAGTTGTAAGTGTGAGCAAGCTACCAAGCATCCAAATGTTGACTGCATAGGGATCACAATGGCTGTAACTTCGGGCATAAATCGCATGTCTCTTCATTCAGTGCCATCGTAAACTTGAACGGTCGCTTTAAGAATGGCCATAAGTCGAGGACTACCTGAAGTCAATACTGAAGATACTTTAGAAGAAATTCCCTGTTTACAAGAGCCAATGTATCTTCTTCCCACAAATCTTAACTACTGTGAAAATCCCATTTTTTTTCTGGCATGCTTGGTATTTTTATGAGTTTTTCTTCTGTTGGTACTTTAGGATCATGCCACATATGGGTAATATGGCTAATTAAATATCCCATCGTTCATATCCCTAATGGCAATAACACTGATTTACCATGAGAACATTTCATAAGGTTGATCCTAGACAATTAGGAATTTTAGAATAGAATGGAGTGGAATTTGATGGTACAAGGGAGTCTATTCTGAGCAGTATTTCAGAAGAAGTGATCTCAGATGACCCCCCCTCCCCCCGCTCTTTTTTTTACAACTAATTCCCTTATGCTGCAAGAAGGAGGAAAATTTCAGCTCTTAAATGAGACTGAAATTAGTCACATTCCCTGTGATGTTTTTCCCCAATGGAATATTGCGTAGGTGTTTATTAGAAATGCAACTCCTTCTTATCTCTATTTTATGACTTCTCATGCTACCTCTGAATGGGAGCCTGATAAAGTCTGTTTATGACTGTTTATGACTCAACAGTAACAGAGTTGGACGGGACCTTGGAGGTCATCTAGTCCAACCCCCTGCTCACACAGGAGACCTGTACTAGGGATTCAAACCATCGAACTGCTGACCTTTCTGAGCGACAAGCTCAGTGTCTTAACCACTGAGCCACCTAATCAGACAACTGTGATTATTTCAATAGTCTGCTGCCCCTTACAGGATTATTCTTCAGGCTCTGAAAATGAAGGCAATCTTTTTTAAATGATGATGATGATGATGATTTATTGAAGATTTTAATAGCTTATGCTTGGTGCAATGAAAATTGGAAGCCACTTCTTTATTGTTGTCTTTATTATCTTTTCCTTTCCTATTGTACTTTTTCCTCTCTCTTTTTTCCCTCCTCTTTCTGCACTTTTCTTTTTCTTTTTCCCCTTCCAATTTAGTTTGTATCTGTTTTTGCCATGTTTATCTTCCAATTTCCAATTTGGTTCATATCAGTTTTTACCATATTTATTAAAAACTTCAACAAAGTTATTAATGAAAGAGAAGGCAACCTGGAGCTTCTTCCTATTTTAATGAAGAGATCCAGTTCAGATCAAAAGTGTCATTTAATAATACTCTCTGCTCCAGTTTGGCAGAGGCAAACTTGCAAGGCAGAGGTGCTGTGCATTCCCAAGCAGACCCAGGAGAACAGATGGACTCCAGCAGAAACATGCTGGATGAGACAAATTGATGGACATTTCATCTCCAGGCCTGTTTTTCAGAGGCTCTCTGTGGAGCCAGGGAAGAAATTTCTGCAAAACTTTCATCTGTAGGAGCTGAGAGGTTAGGGTAAGAAAAAAACCCCACAAAATAGGTAAGCCACGTTACTAAGAACTCATAACCAGAAGGCAGGACAAGAAGCAATGGATGGAAACTGAACAAAGAGAGAAGCAACCTAGAATGAAGGAGAAATTTCCTGACAGTGAGAACGATCAACCAGTGGAACGACATGCCTTCGGAAGTTGTGGGTGCTCCATCACTGGAGGCTTTTAAGAAGAGACTGGACAACCCTTTGTCTAAAGTGGTATAGGCAGTAGTGGGTTTCACTTACCTTCGCTACCAGTTTGGAACTGTGAGCGCCCATGTGTGCGCTGCTTCTGCGTATGCAGAGCACGTCTGTAATGATGTCTGGGCATGTGGGCAGAGCCTCCTGTCACTGCCGCTACCAGTTCTCCCCAACTGGGGCAAACCAGTAGAAACCCACCACTGGGTATAGGGTCTCCCACTTGAGCAGAGGGTTGGACTAGAAGACCCGTTCCAGCTCCATTCTATTCTATTTCTGTACTTGGGGGACAGTCACAGAAATGAGCATTTATTTCCCAGGTTTTAGCTATCTTATGTATAGGTCCGCAACTCCCACCTCCAAGGTCCCTTTTAACTGTGTTATTCTGTTAACCTATATAGACCAAGATAAACCTAATTCCCATAAGTAATTTCATAGACTTACTTAACATAATTGTTACATGTTTTACATAATGCAATCTATTTCTAATGCTGGACAAAAAAACACAAGCTGTGTGTTTTCCTATCACGTCTCATTTAATTTGATTTGAGAATTTGCTTTCAAAAGGTAAAGAAGAAATTTTGAGACAATCTCTTGAATGGAATACGGTCTTCTTCCATTTAAGAAAGTCCTGCTTTCATTGCATAACCCTTTTTTCAGTAATTGGCATCCTGCCTGGGGTTTCTACATATCTAAAAAGGTAAAGGTAAAGGTTCCCCTCGCACATATGTGCTAGTTGTTGCCGACTTTAGGGGGCGGTGCTCATCTCCGTTTCAAAGCCAAAGAGCCAGCATTGTCCAAAGATGTCTCTGTGGTCATGTGGCCGGCATGACTCAATGCCAAAGGTACACGGAACGCTGTTACCTTCCCTCCAAAGGTGGTCCCTATTTTTTCTACCTGCACTTTTATGTGCTTTCGAAACTGCTAGGTTGGCAGAAGCTGGGACAAGTAACGGGAGCTCACCCTGTTACACAGCAGCATTAGGGATTTGAACCGCCGATCTGCTGACCTTTCTATCAACAAGCTGACTGTCTTAGCCCCTGAGCCACCTCGTCCCTTTCTACATATCTACCAGGGGTGAAATGCTACCAGTTCAGGCTGGTTCTCCTGATGCTTTAAAAATAATAATAATAAAAAAAAAAAAGTTCTGATGATCGCGGGCACAACTGATTGTCACAGCTGATCATCAGAACTTTTTAGAAACTTTTTTTAGTTAAAAAATGCTAAAAAAAGTTTAAAAAAGTTGGCCATGCTCACCCAGTCACTTGACCCCCCTACCAAGCCATGCCCATAGAACCAGTAGGGGAGATTTTTGAATTTCACCACTGATATCTGCCCATCATTGCCAGGCACAAAAAAATCAGGACCATTCATAAGGTTTCAGCATGAAAGAGTTAGTCAAGCCTGTACACAAGAATCTAGTCAACTAACAATCAGCACTAAACTAGTGTTAGATAAGGATCAACAGAATTTAAGGGAGGCGGGACTTAGATCTCTTGTGGCAAGGACTCTAAACTGATAATGACCCAAAGATGCTTATTTCAAAAGGCAACTGGACTTTCTTTGTTTTGCTAGAAGATGTTTCGCTTCTCATTCAAGAAGCTTCTTCAGTTCTGAAGGAAAAACTGAACTGCAGAAGTTCCTTGGATGAGAAGTGAAACGTCTTCAAACAAAACAAAGAAAAGTTGCCTGGATGATTCAGAATCTCCAAAGAGAAACGAAGGATGAGTTTAACTACACACACACCCAGCTCTGCTTCCTCCAGTGGTGGGATTTAGCCAGTTCGTACCACTTCAGGAGAACCGGTTGTTAACTTTCTGAGCAGTTTGGTGAACTGGTTGTTGGAAGAAATCATTAGGGCAGAGAACCAGTTGTTAAATTATTTGAATCCCACCACTGCTTACAACCATGAAGAAAATATATCATAATAAAACTACTTCTGGTCAGGTGTTTTAAAGACTGGCAACACTGCTGCTACTAAGGAGAAATAATGCCCATGATAAATAGTCTCCTTCCTTCTCCTGGGAAAAGAAAAAAAAAATTGGCCACAAATTTTGTGGATAATTTTGACAGGCCATTGTGCACAATTCTCCCTGACATTTTATTAAATTCCTTCATTGCCTAATAAGTTCTTGCCGATTGATAAAGCAACAACATGTCAGAGGTTGTTGCAAAATCAAATCCAGAAAGCACACACAAGTAAACTGATCCAGCAGGATTCGTTAACTTTTTTATATACATAATAATACATGAAGATAAATGTACAATACCAATATAGATTCTTCTTCAACACATTAGCAGTTACAAGCAAAACACAAGGCACGAGAGAACAGTTAGTTTCATTTCAGCAGAGCAGCAAACAAGTCCAGACTTGTTTAGTTTCTGTTTCAGAGCTTCCTCACAGACTAAGTTGCTTAAGCCACACCCAGACTTCTTTCTTAAGTTTCTATTTCCAAAACAAGCCCTATTGGCTGACCTGCTACCATGCCTTCCCATTGGCTGATCTATTCCAGTCTATGAATATATCCTAACACAACATAGGTCAAGGAAACTCTTATCATTAGGGTTGGTCACACAATCAGTCTGATGTTTAGATTGGATTTGGTGTTTTGATCCACCAAGTCCTTCCCAAGAACCTGGGATGGGCAAGTGTTATTTGGTAGTGTTAAAGGTATAATCGAGCCTGCAATATAGTAAGTCATCGTAGAAGTAAAGCCGTTCACCACATGACCAGGCTTTCATTTTATGACCTTTTCTGCTGCAGCTGTTAAGCGAACACCATGGCTGTAAACGTTGCGATCATTAAGCAAATACCTCTGTTGTTAAGTGGAACTCATTGTTCTCTATCGGACATTTTTTGCCAGAAACCAGAGGTAAACACCAGTTTTTGCCAAAACTGTAGTAAATTGCAAGATTTGTGTGACTGCAATGGGAAGATGAGTGAACTTCCAATTCAGATCATAAGTAGTTTTTTTCAAGTCCCATTATAACTTTGAATGGTGGCTAAACAACTGACTGTAAATTGAGGATTACCTGTGTGTATCTTGTAACTTCCAAATACAAATGTCTATGGAGATATTCAGTCATTCAGGTCATGGTTGTCCCAAAGGAACCTGATTTCTACACCACAAAATGCTGTACCATAAAAATATAAAGTGTATTTATTGGTGTGGATGATGAGGACATTTTTAAATGTTTTAATTGTACGATTGGATGTCCCAAAGGTGCTTTTTCCAAGAGGCACCATGACTTTCTGTTTTTTCACATGAGATATTTCACTTCTCATCCAAGCAGCTTCTGAATCTCAAAACCAGAAAGTCCAGTTGCCTCTTGGAAAAAGCACCTTTGCCAAGGATTGTTTTTGCGCAAAATTGGAAAGCAGAGAAAATACCTTTAGAAGAAGAAGTAATTAAAAATATTTTAGAATGTGCAGAAATGAATAGATTAATTTTGATAATTAAAGAGGAAGAGGATTCAGAATATTTTAAGATATGGGTTCAATTTTACCATTGGCTGGAAAACGTATATTGATAAACAAATTAATAGTTATGTAATAGAATGGTATCAGTAGAATAGTGTATTTTTGGAGAAATGTAATACATTAAGCGTGAATGAAGACAGAAGAAATAACAAAAAATAAGAGAAGATATTTTGATGGCTTTTCAAGGTTTGGCAAAAAGACTGGAGGTGGTGGAGGAGGAGGTGCAAGAAATTGCTCAGTCAAATCAGCAAATAGAAAATAGAATGGGAGGAATGCAAATCAAATTGGACAAAAATGAAGATCAAGTGGTGGTGATGCAGTATAGAATGATGGAAGGAGCTCTGAGAATTAGGGGCTTGAATGAGGAGAAAGGGGAAGATTTAAAAAATTTTTTATCAGAAGCTCTGGCTGAACTTATTGAACTTGATCCACAAGAGGTTGCTTATCAAATTGACAAAATTTATAGAGTTAATTCCTGGATTGCTAGGCAAAAGAAACTTCCTAGAGACATTGTGGTTTATTTTTTGAAAAGAACAGTGAGGAATCAAATTTTGCAAGTTGCTTTTCAGAAAAACTTGAAAATAGGAGAACAGGAGCTGAAGGTCTTGAAAGAGATTCCTCCCAAGATGTTAAGGGATAGAAAGGACTTTACATTTTTTACACAAGAACTTAAGAAATACCAGATTCAATTTAGATGGGAGGTTCCAGTTGGTTTGACAGTGTATTATCAAGGAAGAAGATATCGTATTGACACAGTGCTTAAGGCCAAAGATTTTCTTTCCACCGTGCTGAAACTTGAAGTAGAAATAATAGGAAAAGAACTCAAGAGACACAAATGGGTGTGGAAGCTGAGGTGATTCCAGTGATGTTACCATCTGAGGAACAACCACAAGAACAAAGACTGATGAGGGGAGCCCTTAAGCGTAAAGAAAAGGAGCAACAAACTCAAAGTAAAGTTCAGGATTCTGCTACAGAAGCGGTGGGAGGAGCACGGCCGAAGATACGGGAGGACGATCTTCAGCTGATCGCTCAAAAGCTTCAGCAGGCCAGTAATGGCAAATAAAATCTTGACTTGGAATGTCAATGGTTTGAATTCAGCTCAGAAGAGAAGAAAATATTTCATTATTTGAAACAATTAAAAATGATGTGATTTGCTTACAAGAAAGCATATTAAATTATCAGATCAAAAGTACTTAATAAACTCAAAGTTAGGTAAACATTTTGTTGCTTCAGCTTTGGAGAAAAAACATGGCATAGTGGTTTATTTGAGAAAAGATATACCAGCCAAGTTAATAGAGGCAGATATTCACGGAAGATATATTGCTATTGAACTTACAATAGAAACAAAAAGGACTCTCTTGTTTGGTATATATGCACCCAATCAGCAACAAGAAAAATTTTATAGAATGTTATATGATAAGTTGATTCTATGGGATTATAAATCGTGCATTATATTGGGAGATTGGAATGGAGTAATAGATACACGAAAGGACAAGAGAATTTCTTCTAAGAAGATACCTGCACACGCAAAGCTGCCTAAATCCTTTTTTGACATGATAGAAGATTTCGAGTTGAGAGATGTATGGAGATTGCGAATTTGGAGGAAAAAGACTATACTTTTTTTCTCTGATAGGCATCAATCCTTCTCACGTATTGATTTTATTTTAATTTCTAATGATTTGCTTTTTAGGGTGAAGAAAACTAAGATATTTCCAAGATGTTTGTCTGATCATAGTTCTGTTTGGATGGAATTGCAATATGGAAAAGAAGGTAGAAGAACTTGGAAATTAAATGAAAATTTGTTTAGATATCAGGATAATGTAAATCAATGTAAAAAGCAGATGAAAGAATGTTTTGATTATAATTTGAATAACGAAACATCGATAGAAATGGGTTAAAGTAAAGTTTAGCTTTTATGAGAGGTGTATTAATATTAATATTAATATTAATATTATATTAATAATAGACAGAGAAATAAGCAACAAAGACAGCGTAGGTATCTAGAAGAGGAAATTTATAAGAAACAACAATTATTAATACATAACCCGCATGATCAAAAACTTAAAGATGCAATAAAGTTATTACAGAATCAATTTAATATGATAATGGCTGATCAGGTGGCAACAAATATACAATATGCCAAACATAATACTTTTTGTAATGCAAATAGACCTGGTAGGTGATTAGCATACACCTTAAGGAAAAGACAAAAACAACGTACTATAGAAAAAATAGAATATAAAGGTAAAGAGAGATATCAACAGGATAAAATTAAAAAAGCTTTTTTAGAATATTATACAAATTTATATCTTAAAGATAATATATTGAATAGGGATATTGATAATTATTTGAAGGAATATAAGGTTAAAAATTTAACTTTAGAACAAACGGAAGAACTGAATCGGCCTATAACCTCTGAAGAAATTATTTTGGTAATTAAACAATTAAAAATGGGGAAAACTCCTGGTACGGATGGGCTCACAGTTAGTTATTATAGGAATTTACAGGATGAGATGTTAGGTCCACTTAAGGAATTATTTAATCAGATACAACTAGGAGGGGGAATTCCCCCCTCATGGAGAACCTCTTTTATTTCATTGATACCAAAAGAGGAACAGGATTGTTCTAAACCTGGGAATTATAGACCAATTTCACTTTTAAATAATGATTATAAGATTTTTGTTAAAATAATAGTTAATAGATTAATGTTGATTCTGCAGCGAAGAATTCATAATGATCAATCTGGATTTATAAAAGGGAGACAGATGAAGAATAATGTTAGGCAGATTGTTAATTTACTGGAGTATCTAGAAAAGAAAATTTTTATTCCAGCAGCATTTATCTTTCTCGATGCAGAGAAAGCTTTTGATCGATTGCATTGGGATTTTTTATTTAAATTAATAGAAAAGATGCAATTTGGAGATGGTTTTTAAGAATAATTAGGGCAATTTATGGAGAGCAAACAGCACAGATTATAATCAATGGTAGCTTAACAGAACCTTTTAAGATTGCGAAAGGAACAAGACAGGGATGTCCTTTATCACCATTATTGTTTATTTTAACTCTAGAACCATTATTGGATAAAATACGAGAAGTAAAGGAGATAGAGGAATTAGAGTTAGACAACATGAATATAAGCTAAGAGCTTTTGCAGATGACCTGGTGATTACTTTAACAAACCCTATAAATTCTAGTAAATCTTTGTTGGAAATAATTGATCAATATGGGAAGGTTTCAGGGTTTAAGGTAAATCAGAAAAGACAAAAAGTGATAATAAAAATATGGCCAGACAACAGAAAGAAAAACTAGAGGAAATAACAGGATTTGAAATTGTAAAGAAGGTTAAGTACTTAGGGTTTATATTACATCGTCAAATGTGAAATTGTATAAGAATAACTATGAGGTTTTATGGCAAAAGTTCAGAAGGAGTTGATTGTTTGGAAAAATTGCAATTATCTTTGCTGGGAGAATTGCTGCTATTAAAATGAATTTTTTACCTAGATTTTTATTCCTCTTCCAGATGATACCAATAATTAAGAAAGATAAGAATCTTGAGGAATGGCAGAAGGGAATTAATAAATTTATATGGGAAGGTAAAAAAGCTAGGGTTAAAATGAAAATAATTCAAGATTCTCGGGAAAGGGGAGGTTTAAAAATGCCCAATTTTAAATTATACTATGAAGCAGCTGCTCTCTGCAATAAGTGATTGGTTTAATTTAACAGAGGACAGAATTTTGAATATAGAAGGTTATGATTTGCTATATGGATGGCATGCATATTTAATTTATGACAAAAAAGTGGATAAGGCCTTTAAAAATCATGTGCTAAGAACTGCTCTTCTGCGTGTTTGGAAAAATACTCTTATAAACTAAACTATAAGGTTCCTATATGGGCAAGTCCTAGACATACAATAGAGAATATAAATATAGAACAGAATCAGGAAATGATTACATATAAAGATCTTTTGTATACTGAAAGAGGTAATTTGCAATTAAAATCTCTGCACGTATTAAAAGAGGAAGGGAAAAATTATACTTGGTTTCAATATGAGCAACTACGTGCTAGATGGAAGGAGATCAGAAAATTGGTATAGAGCAGAACGAGGGAAATTTGGTAAAGCAAATTAGAAATCAGTCTCAGGAGCATATAAAGAGATTGTATAATGTGTTACTTGAAATAGATTCTGAAAGGGACTTGGTAAAGGACTGTATGATAAAGTGGGCACAAAATTTTCAGGAGCCAATATTATTGGAAACTTGGGAAAAATTTGGGTTAGAAATGTTAAATTCATGAGCACAGAATCTGAGGAAAATTTTTATAAAATGTTTTATAAATGGCATCTAGATCCTAAAAAATTATCGTGTATGTATCCAGATATGCAAGCAAAATGTTGGAGATGTAATTGTGATGACGCTACATATTTTCACATTTGGTGGACTTGTAAGGACATAAAGGCCTTTTGGATAAAAATTTGGTGGATTTTACAAAATGTTTTGAAAAAGAAGATAAAGTTCCTGCCGCAATTTTTTTTGTTGGGAATTATTACGGATTGTACAGTAATTGAGACTAAATTGATTTTAAATCTAATAACAGCAGCAAGATTACAAATAGGACAATACTGGAAGAAAAAAGAAGTACCTACAATAGAAGAATGGATATTGAAAGTTGCCAATTTGGCTGAGATGGCGAAGATATCAGCCTTTTTGAAAGATAATACGCAAGAAAGATACTTAAAGGAATGGAAAAAATGGATTGACTATATTCAACGTAGATATCAGACTAAGAGTTATCAGACTGTTTTGAATGATTATGATGTATTATTTTGATTGTTTTGGGGAAGTTAGGAATTGATGATTGTAGGGGTATAATTAAGTTGGGATGAAAATTTTTAGCATATGTTTGTTTTATTTTAACTATACCTTGTGCCCGTTCCGGGAAGTCGGGGGAGGGGTTGTGAAGGGAGGGGAGAGGAGGGGGGGAAAGGGGGAAAAAAGTTTTGTAAAACTTTTTGAATAAAAAAAAAAAGAAATAACAAAAAGACAAAGATACAGAGAAAACACTCACACAGGAATGACTGATGTATTATGTTTTTGTCTGTGTATAAAACAAAATAAAAATTCAAAAAAGAAAAAGCACCTTTGGGACATCCAAACATACAGTTAAAACATTTAAAAACGTTCTCATCATCCACACCAATAAATACATTTTATATTTTATGCTACAGCATTTTGCGGTGTAGAAATCAGGTTTCAAAAAAACATGCAAGTTATTAGGATAGTGAAGCATGCTCGTATTTTCCTGTTTATGCTGAGCAAAATATTCTAGGATTTATACTTCTGATGGGTGTAGAGATTATCAAGTTTTTAAAATGATGGTTTAAGTATGGACTGACTAGAAGATGAATGAGAAGTTGTGGCAATCAGGCAATGGTACAGCCTCAATAATCCTGAAGCAAGAGGTACATCTTTAAAGGCTCGGTATTAAGTAAATGAAACTGCTCCTATTCAGCGTATGATCTCACTTCTACTTAGAAACAGCCTAAACACATTTTGCTACATAGCCCCTGCTGCCACATAATATAGATTTTTTTTCTCATTCTGAAAATATTGCTATCAAGTATCTTGTAACACTTGCACTGTTGTAAACCTTTGGCGTGATTTACTTTGACAGGAGGCAATGGGCACTTTATTGTTTGACCCTTTGCGATCTGTCCATGTCCATTTCTCTTTTAGATAGGATTGTTTTGATTTAATCTTTCAGGCAGTAGCTTTAGGTCTTCACATCATTTTTCTCCCCACTTCCTAGGGAAAGTGTTAGTGTAGCTTTAGTAAGAATATCACCATTTCAGTGATGCATAAGCCCCTGCAAAATTATATGTGATTTCCACTAAGAACATTCAAAGATGATAAAAGCACAATCTCCCAAAACAATTTCTGCAGAGGGACACCTCCAATTTATTTGCCAAAGAAGAAATAATTTTAAATGTATATATTTTCAAGCTTTGTGCTCCATAAACAGGTTCTATACCCTGCTGAGACAAACCTTTCTCCCTTTTGGTTTAAATACGATAGCCCAACAAATGTTGATTTTGTTGCGGGATAATTTAAATTATCTCAAATATAAAGAAACAGAAGTTGATGATTATCCTAATAATTCATTCCATTCAGCAATCACTATTGTTGACATCTGCTTAGTTTCCAGGAATCTATGATCTACTGGTGAATTCAATTTATACTAAAAAAATTACACAGAATTTAGTAATAAGAGTTAACCAATGGATATTTTCCTGCCCCCGGATTGGGACAATGCCTTTTACCAGGTAATCTTTGTAAACTAGGGTTATATGAATATATTTTGGAGCCAAGAGTTATACCCAGCCTTTAAGCAAGATGTTTTAGTAATGGATTCCAAAAAGTACATGGTGCTAAGAAGAAATGGATAAACGCAATTCACTCAATTGTTCCCATGAGTATGATCATTTTTTTTAATGGTAAACGTTTTTATGAATAGAGGATGCCCAGCAAATCTTCCCATCTTGGCATATGCCCTATAGGAAATTCGAATGTAATGTATAGTTTTTCAAGACCCCTTGGACTTTGGGGCATTCTCTAAACCAGGGGTGTCAAACTCGATTTCATTGAAGGCCGCATCAGGCTTGTGTTTGACCTTGGGGGTGGGGGTGGGGCGACAGGGAGGTACGATCAGTTTGACATCACTCGTGTTGGGGGCACCTGTGATGACCCGAGTGCTCTGCCAGCGAAAACGGGCTCCCGATCAAGCTCCATTTTTGGCTGGGATGGCTTCCTGCAACCCTCTGCCAGCCAAAATGGAGCTCATGAGGGCCACACACAGCCCTTACAAGCTCTGTTTTCAGCTGGGACGGCCTCCTGCAACCCTCTGCCAGTAAAAAAACTGTTAGTTTTCACTGGCAGAGGCACCATGGGCCAGTCCTTCGCTGTTTCCAGGGTGGTCGTGTGGGCCAGATGTAAACACCTCATGGGCCAGATCAGGCATGTGGGCCTTGAGTTTGACACCCCTGCTCTAAACTTTAAACTAAGAATGGAAGTTCAGAAGGATTCCAGTTCTATGGAACTCCACTATGGAAGAGGCTGTTATTCATATTTCTTTCAAGTATTTCCCAAAAGATCCAATCTGGACTCAGATCTAAAGAAAGTGAATATTTTTATCTAATTAACCCTCTAATGCAGAGGTCTTCAAACTTGGTAGCTTTAAGACTTATGGACTTCAACTCCCAGAATTCTCCAGCCAGCATAGCCGGCTGGAGAATTCTGGGAGTTGAAGTCCATAAGTCTTAAAGCTACCAAGTTTGAAGACCTCTGCTCTAGTCCACTAAGCACCTTGCTGAGACTGAGGGAGCTGCATTCACTATTACAGACATGATATGCTGGTTTGGATCTATCACCCTTCCATTGTGGAATTACATAATCTTTCACTTCTGAAGCCATGAACCCTCTGCAGCAACGTGCAGGATGACATAAATGACTGCTGTTCAAAATAAAGATTAGCGGCTTTCATTTCTCTCTCTTTCTCCACCTTTCTAAGTTTTAAGGTGTCATTTTAATTGTCGCTCACGTTCATTCCCCTTCAACTTCAGTTCGTCAGGTTTCAAGGCTTAAATTCAATACCACACGTTAATAAGCAGAGAAATTAATTCCAGCACGAAAGTAGATCAATCAAATTCTCAGCCAGAGAGTTCCTTATTCAGATTGTTTCACCTTCCTTTCTGATTGATAAGCCATAACTTGGCTACTATAGCAACAATGAAAGAAGTTGTTTAGGAAAGAATCCCAGGGCCTCTGATGTGAAAAAGAAGCAGATTACAGTTAAATCATTGGAGTTTTGCACCCAGATTGGCCAAGAGCGCTGATACATGGATCTTCTGTAGCACATTCAACAGTTTGAGCATGTGTATATCAGTGGTGGGTTTCAAAATTTTTTACTACCGGTTCTGTCAGTGTGGCTTGATGGCCGTGGCATGGTTTGATGGGTGTGGCAGGGGAAGCATACTATAAAATCTCCATTCCCACCCCAATCCAGGGGAAGGTTACTGCAAAATCCCCATTTCCTCCCAATCAACTGGGATTTGGGAGGCAGAGAATAGATGGGGGTGGGACCAGTCAGAATTTTTACTACTGGTTCTCCGAACTACTCAAAATTTCCGCTACCGGTTCTCCAGAACTGGTCAGAACCTGATGAATATCTATATCTATAGAAACTTCAGATACAGGAGAGAATTGCTTTACAATTCATAAGGATGCAACATAACAAGGGAACTCGGGTATCATTCAAAATATGAAGATACTACAGCAGCATCCCTTGAACTGAAGTTTCGATATATGAAAGGTCTTGCACCTTTATTTAAATGCAGAAAGAGAATAAGGAAGCACAAATAAAGGGAAATATACATGTCCCAGGATAATGTTGTAAGATCAAATCTGGGTCTGTCACTGGGACCAAAGGTTTACTCTTCCGAGCTTTCAGAGTCATGCAAGAGCCCATCTTCAGGGAACTTCTCTTTATTGGAATATGTGCTTCGGGCTATTCTATGAATAGCATGTATTCCAGTAGAGAGAAGTTCCTTGAAGATGGATTCCAGCACAAGTCCTAAAGGAACAAGGAAGAAGTTACTAAACATTCTTGAATCGGTTACATAAGGCATATTACACTTTGGTGTCATTGACAGAACACTGGCATGGTTTTAAAGAACTCTATAATTAAATGCGGTGGCTCAGTGACTAAAACACTGAGCTTGACGATCAAAAGGTCGGCAGTTCAGTGGTTTGAATCCCTAGTGCCGCATAATGGGGTGAGCTCCCGTTACTTGTCCCAGCTTCTGCCAACCTAGCAGTTCGAAAGCACGTAAAAAATGCAAGTAGAAAAATAGGGACCACCTTTGGTGGGAAGGTAACAGTATTCCGGGCGCCTTTGATGTTGAGTCATGCCGGCTACATGACCACGGAGTCGTCTTTAGACAGCGCTGGCTCTTCGGCTTTGAAACGGAGATGAGCACCACCCCCTAGAGTCGGGAACAACTAGCACGTATGTGCGAGAGGAACCTTTACCTTACAATTAAATAAACGACCTGAGAATACATGGCACTTTGGTTACCTATTATAAATTATACTAGTATCATAATTTTTTTTAAAACAGGTGAAACCAATTTTGCTGTGTGGATCCTTACAGGTAGTCCTCGACTTAATGACCACAATTGAGCCCAACATTTCTGTGTTTAAGTGAGATATTTGTTAAGTGAGTGTTGCCTCATTTTACAACCTTTCACAGAATCATCTATTGTAATGTCCTTCCTGTCAAAGACTACTTCAACTTTAATTGCAATAATACAAGGGCAACCAATAGATTTAAACTTAATGTAAACCGCTTTAATCTAGATTGCAGAAAATATGACTTCTGCAACAGAATCATCAGTGCTTGGAATACTTTACCTGACTCTGTGGTCTCTTCTCATAATCCCAAAAGCTTTAACCAAAAACTTTCTACTATTGACCTCACCCCATTCCTAAGAGGACCATAAGGGGCGTGCATAAGCGCACAAACGTGCCTACCGTTCCTGTCCTATTGTTTTTCTTTTCTTCTTCCTATATATGTTTATATGTGTATATACTATATAATCTTTTTGTATGATGTTGTGACAAAATAAATAAAAATAAAATTAATGTTAAATGAATCACTGTGGTTGATAAGTTAGTAACTCGGTTGTTAAGTGACTCTGGCTTCCCCATGGACTTTGCTTATCAGAAGGTTACAAAAGGGGATCACATGACTCAAGGAGCCTGCAATGGTCATAAGTATGAACCCGTTTCCAGGCATCTGAATTTTGATCACATGATCATGGGGATTGTGGAAAATGGTCATAAATCACTTTTTTTCAGTGCCGTTATAACTCTGAATGGTCACTAAATGAACTGTTGTAAGTTGAAGACTACCTGTATTTCATTCTACACTGAAAGGCATACAAACACAAATATGCATGCACAAAAAGCAGCAAAAAAAATCGGAAAAAAATGTTTATTTGACTGGTATCTGATTCTTGTATCATTATTTTCCAATTGTATTCTGTTATCTGGGAGTCATTATGGACTATTTAAATCTTTAACCAGTGGAAGAAATTAAATTCTAACAACATTTTATAAAAGCATCGCTGAATAGGATTAAGCAAGATTTTTTTTTCATCAGTTATTTCAAGACTGTGAAAATATCACCCCAAGAATATGCGACAATAACTTTTTAATATAAAATTAACAGTGTAAGAGTATATGAGCTAATTTGTAGCTGATGAAACAGTATGGTTGACAACTGCAGCTATTACACATTTTAATTGCTATTATGGTAACTTCAAAATAGAAAGCATGCCTTAATATTTGTTAGCATTGCCGAAACCTTTTTGACATTATGTAATTTGATTAACATTTTTGGCATTATAGAAAGTTCTCTTTTTCTGAAAATGTCACCAATTATTGCAAAAAATGCTTACTATAATAACTTCAATTTCTGTTTACGTACTGCATTTTCAGTTGTCTTCATTAATATCGTCCCATACCTAGACCATGTTATCATGATCTTACATGATAACATCAGCCAATTCACTATATAATCCCTAGCTATTTGTAATCATTTATAAAACCAAACTATGAAAGAGTTGAAAAGAAACAGTCTGGGGTAAAATAGAACCAAAGAAACAAAAGCTTCAAAAAAAAAAAGGTTGGTTCTAAACATAGTGGAGAAAAAGATCTAAATATGTACAGATCAGGGGTGAAATGTAAAATCTTTTACTACCAGTTCTGTGGGCGTGGCTTGGTATGTGTGTATGGTAATGTGACTAGGTGGGTGGCCAACTTTTTTTCTTTTTTCTTTACTTTTCAAAGCATTTTTTCTACAAGCTCTTTGGCCGAAGAGCTTGTAGAAAAAATGCTTTGAAAAGGTTCTGATGATCCCAGGTGAGTTGCCTGATCGCCAGAACCCTTTCAAAGCATTTTTTTTTACAGCTTCTTCGGCCAAAGCGCTTGTAGAAAAAATGCTTTGAAAGGTTTCGGACAATCCCAGCTGAGCCGTGCAATTATCAGAGGCTTTTTTTTTTTACTTTTAAAGCATTTTTTCGGTCGAAGAAAAAATGCTTTTAAAAGTAAAAAAAAACCTCTGATGATCGCACGGCTTAGCTGGGCATGCGAGAGGGAAGGGGGGGAAGGGATTTTTGCTACTGGTTCTCTGAACAACCCGCCACCATCGCTACCGGATCGGGAGATCCGGTCCAAACCGGGAGCATTTCATCCCTGGTACAGATAGTCCTCGACTTATAACAGTTCATTTAGTGATCGTTCGAAGTTACAACAGCACTGAAAAAAGTGACTTATGACCATTTTTCACACTTACAACCATTGCAGCATCCCCATGGTCATGTGATCAAAATTCAGGCACCTGGCAACTGACTCATATTTATGACCGTTTCAATGTTGTGAGGTCATGTGATCCATTTTTGTAACATTCTGACAAGCAAAGTCAATGGGGAAGCCAAATTCACTTAACAATCACGTTACTAACTTAAGAACTGCAGTGATTTGCTTAACAACTGTGGCAAATAGGTCATAAAATGGGGGCAAAACTCACTTAATAAATGTCTCACTTAGCAACAGAAATTTTGGGCTCAATTGTGGTTGTAAGTCGAGGACTAGCTGTATTCCCTTCAATGGAACTGAGAGAATAGAGCAACATTGTAATTGTTTATTTTAATAATTTTATTGCACAGTCAGCCAGATGTTTCGACTGGATTAGGTATTTTTATCCACCTATCCAGTCCTTCCCAAGAACCCAGGATAGGCAGATGTTGATGTTTGATGCAGTTAGAGATATCGTTGTAGGATGTAAGCTGTTCTGAGTAAAACTGCCTTTTGCAATTGACTAATGGTGAACTTGTCAACACCAGCTGTTATCATTATTACTAATCTCTTATCCGTCATTAGCAAGGCATAATTCCAGGCTTCTTCATACCTTATTTTTAAGTTTTTTTCTACTATCCATCACAGCTAAAATAAACTGAAAATGTGGGAGAACAGACAGAAAATAAAGCTATTTCACAACCTCTCTGAGTTCTACCTGCTTGGATTTGTCTAGGAAAACTTCTACACTGAAGAGACCACCTTTTACAGTTGAGGAGTTTAGGATGCAATCATTCTCTCTGGATTTCATCAGTGTCACTGTAGGTGTCAGTCAGAGGTGTGCTCAAAGGAGTTTCAGAAAGTGTTCTTTACTCCTTTGGGGTTCTGGTATGCTAGAGGTCTGAAAGTCTCATCTTTCCATGCAAGCCAGAAAAAGAAATTGTATGGCTGCACATGATCAATGAAAATGAAAGATTTGTGTACCCTATCTTTCTTTCATAAACATTTTTTTTTTTACTGAATACAAACAGAGATCTTGGGACCTCCCAGACAATGTGGCTCAGAAAACAGACTGAAGGACTTCCTGACTATTTACTGTGCAAATTAGAGTAAACGATAGTTGTAATGTATAATAATATAGTAACCTAAAACTGGACAAAATTAAATGTTATTTTGCATTATGGAAGAATTTTCCATTTTAAATTACCATTTAATTCTTTTTTTTTTTAAAGGCAAACTTGGCCTCTCACAACATTACCATTCGGTTCTGAGAAAGTTGTTTTTAACTTCGTTTCAGAATAAAAAAAGACGAGCTTGATTTATATACATCAAAGTGTTTCCTGGTATGATGACCCAGACTTGGGGTTCAGTTTCAGAGTCTGAATGTGACTCTGAAGAAGCTGCTCCAGCTGAGCTTGTGGAATGTCAGCCTCAGGAAGGACACAGTAAGGCTGTTCAAACACAAGCACCACCTGAGCAGCTGGAAAAGTGAGGGGAGGATGAAGTGAAGCCTCCCAGTCCTCCCAGGTTTCCATTTTTTTTTACTACCGGTTCTGTGGGTAGTACCTCTTGGTGGGCGCGGCAGGTGAAGGATACTGTAAAATCTCCATTCCCAACCCACTCCAGGGGAAGAATACTACTAAATCCCCATTTCTTCCCAATCAGCTGGGAATTGGGAGGCAGAGAATAGATGGGGGCGGGGCCAGTCAGAATTTTTACTGCCGGTTCTTCGAACTACTCAAACTTTTCACTACCGGTTCTCCAGAACTGCTCAGAACCTGCTGAAACCCACCTCTGGTTCAGTCCCTGCACCAGATGAGTAGAGAAGAAAGCAGAACAGCGAAGTGCTATTAGATTCCTTGCCAAGCAAAAGATTACATTTTCTGATGAGTGACAGTTGACCGTGGCCTACATAAGAAATAGCTCTGAGCAAACTCTTTCTGCTGAAAACTTCTGACAGTTTGGTTTCCAGCTCGTGTCTGTTTCTTATACATAGATTCTATTCTAGAACCTCTTACCCTTGGAATAGTTGACAACCTTGACCCAAGTTCTTGGAAACTTGTACCAATTTTGGGCGGCACTGCATGCTCCTATTTCAAAACAAATTTTGCAAGAAATGTTTTGCAAGAAATGTTTTTGTTACATTTCTATATCTTGTTGTTAACTCTTTGGCCTTGAAGTAAAAATAATAATCTCCCGAGAAAATATGTTGCTTGCGTGGCTGAAACTTGAAGCAGGACACCTGGTAATTTATTTAACGTAAGCATTTGTCACACAGTGATCCAGATGTTACTGTTGCTTCTGGAGTTTCAGTGATTAGAGAGGATCTGGGAAAATTAATCATGGTTCCTAAATAAGTAGCCCTTTTACTGTACATAGGAAGTCAAAGGAAATTGATGAAAATGATATTACTTAAGCCATAATAATGAAGTTACAATCATTAATTTACAATCAATTAATTTACAATCAATTTATAACCATTAATTTACAATCAATTCTATATCAATTGTTAGTCAATTTGCGCATTGCAGAGTTAGGCACAAATGAGAGTTAGGTTTCTCCACCAGATTTAAAGACATGAAGATTGAGTGTTTGACTTCTCAAAATGAGAAGAAAAAATCTAACTTTTTTGCCAGAAAAGAACGATAGGAAAACAACAACAACACACCAATGGATTTCCTCCTGAAATCTTTGCTTGGGATTTAACTGAATCTAAAGGGATGTTTTCACAATGAAAAACAATTTTCAAATAGTTGTAAAGCATGTAATCAAAAAGAGTAAGCAGTAGTTAAAATTAAAAGAGGCAGAAAAAAGCATAGGGTTTGTGAAGGAGACAATTGTTTCGGAAATCAGTGAGCAGTGCTAAACAGGGAATCACCACTGAAATGAATATGATCTAGGAAGCTACCAGTGAGGGAGAAATGGCAAAAGGTAAAAAAATGGGGGTGGGGACTAATTGTGATGAGAATGTCTAATATGCCCCTGATTGCTGACCTGTATGTATAGAGCCATGGTGGCGCAGTGGTTAGAGTACAGTACTGCAGGCTACTTCCGCTGACTGCCGGCAGCCCGCAGTTTGGCAGTTCAAATCTCACCATCTCAGCCTTCCATCCTTCCGAGGTGGGTAAAATGAGGACCCAAATTGTTGGGAGCAATATGCTGACTCTGTAAACTGCTTAGAGAGGGCTGTAAAGCTCTGTAAAGCAGTATATAAGTCTAAGTGCTATTGCTATTGCTAAAGGCTAAGACATATTGGTGGGTAGGAAAGAGGTCCATTCAGGGGTGAAATGTTCCCAGTTTGGACTGGATCAGCCGATCCAGTAGCGATGGTGGCGGGGGGTTCAGAGAACCGGTAGCAAAAATCCCTGCCCCCCCCACCCTTACCCACCCAATCACCCGGTCCCCACTTGCCTGCTTGCTGCTTCTTTCTGGCTCACTCGTTTTCCTGCCTTGCTTCACCTGCTGCAATCTCTTGCAATCAATTGCATCAGCTAGCAACTGAATCTGTCTGCCTGCCTGCCTTGTGCCTTCAATTTGGTAAGTCACTGGGGTTTTTTGGGGGGGCGGGGGAGCTTTAAAAAAATAGTTATTTGGTTTTTTTTAAGTTTTATGGAGGTTTTTTAGACATAGCAATTTAAAGTTAAGGAAGTTTTAGTTTAGCTGCTTTTATCTAAAAATATAAATAAAATAAAATAATAAAATAAAATATTTGTGCAGCTTTCTGAGATTTGGTGTGTTTCTGTAGTGTTTCACTCTAACTACACAAACACACAAAATCTCACAAAGGTATATGTGGCACTTTGTGTGGAAAAAGTGTGAAAGTTTGTTTTGAGCTTTTTGTGGCTATGTGAGGTTCCTGCTTGTTGCAGGGGCCATTTTGGATGAAGTGCAGCTGCTTTTACATTGTGTGTGAGTCAGTTGTGTTGTGTTGTGTGTGTGTGAAGTGTGAAAGTTGGTTTTAAGCTTTTTGTGGCTGTGTGAGGTTCCTGCTTGTTGCAGGGGCCATTTTGGGTGAAGTGCAGCTGCTTTTGCATTGTGTGTGAGTCAGTTGTGTTGTGTTGTGTGTGTGTAAAGTGTGAAAGTTGGTTTTTGGTACCTCATATTGTTTTGTGTACTTTGTTTATTATTTTTGTTATTTATTATTATTGGCCATGCCCACCTGTTCACCTGATCACCCATCAATTAAGCCACACCCATAGAACCAGTAGGTAAAATTTTTAGATTTCACCCCTGGGTCTATTGTACATGTGTATATACTTTCCTAAGCAGGTGATGTTATGTTGCTGGCAGAAAATCCCAATCATTTGCAGAAAATGTTAGATTATATAATGCAATTAACATGTTTCGATCTTAAATGTATTGAAGATCAAGAGAAAAATGGAACATTTGCATGTTACAAGCAAATGGTGAAAAAACTCCAAGTACAAATTTGAAAAAGGGGAGAGATTTTAAGGCATATAAATGGTGGTTATAAGGTAGTGAGTACCATGAAGTCGGGAAATATATGAATTGATGTTATTTAGCAATAAATGATATGCAACATTAACATAAGAAACACATACATAATGTCCAAAGAGGAAGAATATTTCTTACATGAGACAAGCACTTTTGGCAATGTGTCCACTGTAATGGTGAAAATATTTCACATTACTTATTTAGTTATATCATTCCATATCAATGCATGTTCTGAATAGCAGCTGACAAAAATATCCTAAAAAGAATATCTGCATTGTTCTATATTCCTCTAGACAATCTACATAACCTACTTAGCAATGACCTTTTAAATAAAAGTGCTTAGCAAGGCAAAAAAAAAAGGGTGACAATTTATGCATATCCTATTGGTTTATTTTTATAGCCAGTTCTTCCTACAAACTGAATTTAGCAGGGCAAGAAATTCATTATCTAAAATTCCGTTGCATTTTTAAGTCTTCTACTGGATGCGAGCACCATTTTAAATGATCATAACATTGTTTACATTACTGTAAATTTTAAATGGATTGTGAGTTTAAGAAAGGAACTTGGTATGCCTGTCTAACAGCAAGACAAAGATATTTTTCCCTGCAGCTTTATCATGGCGTGAGGCAAAGATTCAAAGAGTCTGTTTAGGGATTCTGCCAAGCAGAAGTGTAGATACAGTATTGATTTAAATTGGATTCTAAAAGCTGACTTTGTTATATAAAATGTACAGATCCAAAACATTCTTTGCATCATTGAAAACATAAAGCAGAGCAAATAAAATCTCTTGTGTTCAGAGATCTCTCCGGTACTTTATTGAGGCTCCAAAATTTCCCCTTCTGCAGAAAGATTTTACAACGGCTTTATAAAATTATCAGCCAGAAAGTCAGATGCAGGTAGTCCTTGACTTACAACAGTTCATTTAGTGACTGTTCGAAGTTACAGCGGCACTAAAAAAAGTGACTCGTGACCATAATGCACACTTATGACTGTTGCAGCCTCACCAAAGTCACGTGATCGTAATTCAGATACTTGGCAACTGACTTATATTTATGACGGGTGCAATGTCATCATCTCTTGTGAACTTCTGACAAGCAAAGTCAATGGGGAAGCCAGATTCACTTAACAACCAAGGTTACTAACTGATCAACTGCAGTGATTCATTAAACAACTGCAGCAATACTGGTCATGAAATGGGGCAAAACCCAGTTAACAAATGTTTTACTTAGCAACAGAAATGTTGGGCTCCGTTGTGGTCATAAATTGAGGACTACCTCTATTCCAGAGAAGATCTTGAAATTGGATTCAGGAGATCAGGGTTATGATTGGACCAAGGAGCTTCTGAATGAATGCATTTAGTTCCAGGTCGATTACCTTAGCTTTCTGGATCACTCTTTGTAAGGACCTGCTTCAGTTATCTTCTCAAGAAAGCACGACTCTTGAAAGGGTGGCAGTTCAAAAGGAACATAACATAACATAACATAACATAACATAACATAACATGACATGACATGACATGACATAACATAACATAACATAACATAACATAACATAACATAACATAACATAACATAACATAACATAACATAACATAACATAACATAACATAACATAACATAACATAACATAACATAACCGTTCTGTCCCCTCCCAGCCTCAGCCACACGAGTTGGCTAAACGAGCCAGTAATTGAGTTCACGGCTGCTATCAGTCCTGGCAGGGAATCTGCAGCTGTCTGCCAAAGTCTCCCTTATCTTGGGTTGCTGGGCAACCAGGAAGTCAGCAATCCAGGCCGAATGTTCAGCTCAATTCTCCACGAGTCAAATAGTTCAGCTCAATTTTTGCTCGTCACGGAGCAGAAGAGCAGCCAGGGCTGCTTTTATACTCTGTGGGGTGTGGCTCCGTGACTCAGCACTCTCTAGGCCTGCCCCAGCCCTTCCTTTGTTGTAGCCGCCTCTTGTATCTCCGAAACCTGACATTTAGCCAGGCCTGGTTGCCATCAGCCGGGTCTGGAGGCGTGGCCTGAGGGGGGAGAGTCAGGGGACGGAGGCCTCATTATCTTCTCCACCTGGCCTGCCTCTGGCTCCTGGAGCTGAGCCAGAGGAGCCGGTGCTCCAGAGGTAAGTCCTGATAGCCCTTCCCCTTCACTTTCCGAGTCACTTTTTGGCAGGGGGCCCGGCTTGGGGGGCGCAGACACAACAATAACATAACATAACATAACATAACATAACATAACAGAACAGAACAGAACAGAACAGAACATAACATAACATAACATAACATAACATAACATAACATAACATAACATAACATAACATAACATAACATAACATAACATAACATAACATACATAACATAACAACAGAGTTGGAAGGGACCTTGGAGGTCTTCTAGTCCAACCCCCTGCCGAGGCAGGAAACCCTACACCATTTCAGACAAATGGCTATTCAACATTTTCTTAAAGATTTCCAGTGTTGGTGCATTCACAACTTCTGCAGGCAAGTTGTTGCACTTATTGATTGTCCTAACTGTCAGGAAATTTCTCCTTAGTTCTAAGTTGCTTCTCTCCTTGATTAGTTTCTTGTTCTACCCTCAGGTGCTTTGGAGAATAATTTGACTCCCTCTTCTTTGTGGCAGCCCCTAAGATATCGGAAGTCTACTAACATGTCTCCCCTAGTCCTTCTTTTCATTAAACTAGACATACCGAGTTCCTGCAACCATTCTTCATATGTTTTAGCCTCCAGTCCCCTAATCATCTTTTTTTGCTCTTCTCTGCACTCTTTCTAGAAACTTCTACTAAAAGTGATTGCAGAGAAGTCAAGTGGACTCTGAGGTTCCCGTGCAGTGTTAAGCTATTTTTCCCTCTTCAAATCCCACCCTGATCCCCCAGTCCACCAGTAGCCAATAATATGCTGCAAAGGTGTTATGAGAACTCTGAAGCTTTAGCTTAATAGCAGTTCACTCTCAGGATGCTGCAACCTTGGTAACAGGCTGGTACTGGCTGGGAGGAAGCCCATCCATCACACAGACCTGCCCTCCCCCCAGATCCCATGTGTTACAGCAAAAGTGAAAGCATGCAAAGAATTTGACTCCAGCTTTACTCCCCCTCCAGAATGGCAGCGTTCCCATGGGGACCTGACACTCTGTGATTTAAAAAAAGAAAAGCAAACAATTTTGTACTTTGGACACATTCAATATGCAGTTCCTCTAATATAGTCAAAAGGGTTTACAATTTTTACTAATTGTTTTGCATTATATTTTTGGTTTGCATTATACTGTTATATCGAGAGTCCAATGGGTGAAGGGCTAAGGCACCAGGTCAGAAACTGAGACTTTTAAGTCAGGGGTGTCAAACTTGATTTCATTGAGGGCCACATCAGGGTTGCGTTTGACCTTGGGGGGGGGAAGGGAGGGTGTGTGTGGCCAGCTCTACATCACTCGTATCTGGGGTACCAGTGGTGGCCCGAGCATTCTGCCAGTGAAAACGGACTCCCAAGCTCCATTTTTTGGCTGCAATGGCCTCCTCCAACCCTCTGTCAGTGAAAACAGAGCTCGGGAGGGTGGCACATAGCCCTCCCGAGCTCCATTTTTACTGGCAGAGGCACCGCAGGACAGTCCTTTGCTGTTTCCTGGGTGGCCCCACGAGCCAGATCTAAGCACCCCATGGGCCAGATCCGTCCCCCGGGGCCTTGAGTTTGACACCCCTGCTTTAAGTAGTAGTTCTGCATTAGGCGCAGGGCCAGCTGGGTGACTTTGAGCCAGATACTCTCTTTCATATCTGGGAAGCAAGCAGTGGCAAACCACTTCTGAAATTCTGTCAAAAAAAGGGAAAAAAAATACTTCAGGGATTTGTCCAGACAGTTGGAATCAACACTGACTCAAGAGTAAAAAAAATAAAAAAGTAATTTGAGCCTACAATTGTAATCCTATAAAATATACCCTCTTATTTGAATATTAGTCTGGGAATTGTAAGTATAGTCACGCAACCCATTAATTTCACTTTCATCCTTAGCTCTGCCACATAATAGTTTTTCTACCAGTCCTCTCTGGTTCAGTGGTGTTCAATCTCTATCTAAATTCTTGTTCATATTGATAAGCCTCTGCTGGGGGAGGGGTTGGGATAAGTTATAAAGTGTACGTCATTACATTTCAATGCAAACTCTAGAAATTACACATATGCAATGTCACAAAAGTTCATCATTTCGGCATCATTGTGGTTAGGGACAGAAATCTATTCCCATACTTCAGCAAATGCTTCCATCTGTGATACCATTCTTCTAAAAGTGACATATGACATTAACACCGAGGTTTCTTAGCAAAACACTCCATAAGGGTAATTAAGGAGAACCAAATGCCTACATCAAAAGTGCACGTCTTTCAGCTCCTAATAGGAAACATCGAGGTACATTTGGAAACAAATGCCTGAAAAAGTTAGAGCCACTAATGAATGTTCTGCCTCCTACGCATTTAGCTCTTTAGAGATATTTTGCCCTTTGAAATGGAACAGTAAACGTTGCCCAATATTACTCAAGTCAAAGTGCATAGGACTAAAGCCAGACAAATTATGTAGGTGAATAATGCAGAAAATGTCTTAAGTTCCACATCTCATCTGTAGTTGTGAACCTGTAATCATAATATGGTCAATAATCTAAAATTTGCTGCTCTTTTTCAACTTCCTACCCAACTAATCTCTCTTCTGCTTAGGCGGTCCAAATATTCTCTGGATTGTATGCTACTTCCTTAAATGAAACATTAAACTTTGATCCAATCCGAGCAGAGGTGGGTTTCAGCAGGTTCTGACCAGTTCTGAAGAACTGGTAGCGGAAATTTTGAGATGTTCAGAGAACTGGTAAATACCACCTCTGACTGGCCCTACCCCCATCTATTCTCTGCCTCCCGAGTCCCAGCTGATTGGGAGGAAATGGGGATTTTGCAGTATCCTTCCCCTGGAGTGGGGAGGGAATGGAGATTTTACAGTATCCTTCCCCTGCCACACCCATCAAGCCATGCCCACCAAGTCATGCCACACCCACAGAATTGGTAGTAAAAAAAAATTGGAATCCCACCGCTGCATCCAAGTCATTGTTGTTGTGATCTGCCAGCAGCCTGCGAGCTGGCAATGAAGTCGGACAGCGATGAGACTGGGGAAGAACATGGGCCAGTCCTGGAGACTGGGGAAGGCCGAGATGAGGGCTCTGCATTGGAGGCTGAGGTGGGGCCAGGGCCATCAGGGAGTGAGGTGCAGACTCCAGAGCCTCCAGAGGCTGACAGTAGTGAGGCAGAGGAACAGGAGGAGCCTGTTCCTAATGCATGCTTGAAAATTGCTGCCAGAAGGCAAGAGCAGCTCAAGCAAAGAGGATGACTCAGGAGTACGGCCAAGAGATGATTGGCCCCTCCTGTAAGGCTTAAAAGACCAGCAACAGTGTTTGGACTCTTTGCCAGAAAACAGCATTGATAGCTTTGTCTTGTTGCATTTGTTTTGTATCAGTGTCTTCTGAACTTTTGCCAAGAAAGGCCTTTGGCAGTTTGTCTAATTGGACTAAGGTTGGTGATAGGACTGAGAAATTATGTTGGGAGGAATTTGCTTTAATTTAGTTGGACTGTGCTGAGAATCCATTAATTCTCAGCTGCTCTAATAAAGTGTGTTTGTTTTTACACTGACTGAGTTTCCTAGTACTTACTTGGGCCTGGGTCACAGCAATTGTTTCTTATTTGCTTTGACTTATTGCTATCATTATTCATGAATGAAATTTTTTTGACTCGTACTTTTACAGTCGGTAGGAAAATAACTTTTGTGTGGGTTTTGTATGGGAAATTGAAATTGAGCTAACTTCAACATGTTATGCTATAAACTCTTATCCTCTTTCAGCATGTTCCTCAATTCACCTTCTCATTGTAATGCAAAAATAGGAAGATACTTCTTTAAAGTTATCTGCCCTCTTCAGACAAATACTGAGCACAACTGCTTTCCTCAATAAAAAAAAGGGGGGATAATGACCTTCTTAATTTAAAGTCGCCATGCTCTTTCACACTGCAGTGTCAGCTGTCTTCTAAATCTGCCTTGCATTCGAAGACAAATACAAAGGCCAAAGAGGTCCGGTTCTAAGGTCAAGCCATGGCACTGCAATTTACAGTTTTTAATCCAGAAAATAAAATTGAGATTATCATAGTTTTTGGTGAATCACCAAAGGCTTTGCAATGCACTTTGCATCCTGATTTTGTTGCCTTTCTGGGACTACAAGAAAAGGAATTATCAAGAATCTTGCATCTTCACAATGTCAGTAAATGTGATGGGTGACAAATTGGACAAGCTTGTTTCAGTTTGTTTGGTCTTCTTTCATGTATGCAACAGGATGAGGATAAGACATTCTGAAGGTCTTCTTCCTACAGAATGGCCAACTGCCTTCCTTCTTGATTCTGATTCTTTTGTTTTCATAGCTTCTGATTTCTCAGGTATAAAGAACAAGATTTTGAGATGTAGCCATTTCTGAGTAACTTAATGTGCAGTCAGAATCCAAACATTATATATAACGCTTTATTTCTACAAAAAAAAGGGTAAAGGTTTCCCCTATCCAGTCATGTCTGACTCGAAGGGGGCATTGCTCATCTCTGTTTCTTAGCTGTGGGAGTCAGTGTTGTCCAAACACATTTCCATGGCCATATAGGAAGCATGACTACACACAGAAGCACACAGAATGCTGTTACTTTCCCACCAAAGTGGTACCTATTCATCAACTTGCATTTGCATGCTTTCAAACTGCTAGATGGGCAGATGCTGGAGCAAGTAATGGGAGCTTGCGTGAAGCTTGGGTCTCTTGCTAGCCGACAAGCTCAACTTCTTAACCACTGAGACATTGCATCCCCATTTCTACAAAACAATATAGCATACTATATGTGAATCTGAATCGGATATATTCAGGGTGACATAAATAGTATTTACTTTTAACTTTAGTTCTGCCTTTTACTCTGTTTTGTTACAGTCTTTTTAGTGCAAGCACCACTTGAAAATCTTTTTCCTACTTCTACCCAAATCCAAATATAGTGGATTCAGTTAAGGATGAGTATCTAGTAAGCTTTTATTTACTACATTCTTCCTCCTCTAAACTATTTCCAGCTTCCCCTTTGGCCTTGCTTTCTGTACGTAATGACCACTAAGGAAACATTATAGCACGAGCAGTGGAATTCGACTGGTTCGGACCAGATCACACGTACTGGTAGTGGCGATTCAAAGTGGTCTGCCGAACCGGTAGCACAGTGGAGCTGTTGCAGCCTGTCCCTTTAAGGTAGTCCCCAGGAGGGAGGGGTCGGGGGGGGACCATAAAGGAAGCAGCAGGTCTGCTGTGAATGGAGGGAGAAAGGTTTGGCTTCTCTCTGACACAGCATTCAATGTGTCTGCTTCTCACATCCTTCTAGGGCTCATACACACAGAGCAAACATGAGAAGGAGGCAAGAAACAGCCAGGTTGAATGCTAGAAGACTTGGCCAAACTTTTCTGTCGGTTCTGTGGGTGTGGCTTACTGGGCGTGGCTTCCTGTGAGTGACGTCAAGTTGGCCATGCCCACTCAGTCACATGACCCCACCACCAAGCCATGCCCACAGAACCAGTAGGGAAAAAAATCGAATGTCACCCTTGTATAGTACATACATACATCTGTCTGATTGTATAGTTCTCACTTACTCATTCTGCTGGCAGTACATTTGAATGCTCTTTATATCAATATCTAATATGTGTTGTTCAGTTTGCTGCCCTATCCCTATAATATGTTATTGGGCTCCTTCTCTGATTTGGCACTTAGATAGGCCCTGGAAAAACATGGGAAAGTTAATCTTGTATCTTTCCTGCTAAGTCTTCCAAACAGGAAACTTCCAATGTATTTGTACAGTTGCTTAGTATCCCTTGGATAAAGAAAGCCTGCTGATTCCTTGCCCAACCCCACCCCTTTCCTCCATCTATAGACCAGAGGTCTTCAAACTTGGCACCTTTAAGACTTGTGAACTTCAACTTCCAGATTTCTCCAGCCAGCATAACATAGCATAGCATAGCTGGCTGGAGAATTCTGGGAGTTGAAGTCCACAAGTCTTAAAGCTGCCAAGTCTGAAGACCTCTGATCTATAGCATGATGATTTGGCTATTATCAAAGATCATTACCATTCCATCCTCTAAAAAAGAAATAGAAGCTAGAATGAAGCACTACTCTAACTATAGTCATGCAGAGGAGCTATTTAATCAGGCAATGTCCTTTGTTTTCTCCATTTGATTCTAAGTTCCTTCATGTAAGAAAACAAGACTTTAGCAGGTTATATAATTGTTTCATCCGACATTGACAATGTTCCATTTAGTTTTTGAATATATCTGTTCCCCAGAAGAGGTCTTTCTCTCACTTTTTCCCACCATTATCATAAAACCATAGGAAGGCTGCATTTCAAAAAATATCTCCATGTATTTGGCACCATTTTTACCTTGAAATAACACAAAATACAGATAATACAAAATGTTAGCAATTTTTGTTGCAGTTCCATTGCAGCAGCAGGTGATGTTCGAAAGAAAAGAGAAGAAAATTATACTTCCAATCATAACTGCTAATAGTCAGCTACACTTAAAAAAAAAAGTGACATTTTCTTCTACATTGAGTAATTCAAAGAAATGTCATTTTGAGGACATACAATCTCTTAAGAAGTATTTGTGTACTGGCCTAGGTCTACTGTAACTATCCCAACATCAGATATTTCAAATGTTGTAGGTAAGATGCCACTATTATAAACTCCCTTTGAGACAATCCACTGTTTTTAACTGTTTGGAGTTGCCATGAATATCAAAAGCATGTTATCAAACCATTCAGTGTCTGGGTGGAAGCTAACCCCCCAAGCCATTTTATACAGTAGTGGCCAAAATTGTGGAAACCTTTTGGGGAAAAGTGTATTTTCTAAAACTAGCTAATAACACCACTTTTTTGGGGAGTAATACCATAAAAGTATATATCAATGGAAAGATAATTTAATCAAGAATGTAATGCAATAACTTTTATGAAGGATTTGCTATTAGAATAGCAGTTACAGTATAAAGAAGAAAAGTGAAACAGATAGAAAAAATGAGATATACAAAAAATATCACCATAGAAAAAATGAGATATACAAAAATTATCACCATGTCATTTAATAGTTGGGTAACCTTTAGCATGAATTATGGCCTTATAATGTCTTCCCATGGAGTGAACCAAGTCTTTTAGTTCTGCAGCTGTTATAATGTGAAACCAAGATTGAAGGATTGCTTCTATTAACTGGGTTTTATTGCTGGGTCGCTTCTGACTAACAAATTTCTTTAGTTGGCTCCATAGATTTTCAATTGGGTTAGGGTCTGGACCATTCCCAGGCCTTTCCAGCAGTAGAATATGACTATCTTGAAACTCCCCCCAAAAAGTGGTGTTATTAGTCATCAAACCTCAAAAATAAATTATAAATTATTATTATTTTAAATATATTGACCACCCAACTCAGTGGGCTCATTGCAGTTAATAAGCAGCATAATCTGCCTCATTTGATTCATATAGAATCTTATTTTGGCTATTCTGACTCCTGTCTCTCTTACTATACTATCCCCAGCAGTCCATTTCTCTAACTACCACATGTCCACCTACCAGATGTCAACAACAAATGCAAATAAAAAATACCATCTGTAACAATAGCCAAATTGATCAACTGCCCTGATTCCCTATAATAGATGCTCTTATTGTTTTATAAAAGCACACCATCATCCATCACTGTCCTTGATGTAGACCTGTATAGTTGCTCTGGAATCTCTATTGCTTCTGCCTCATTGCATTAGTTTTAGCATAATTTGAGCCTGTGGCATTCAAACATCACAACAATTCACATACTTGTTCTTGGAATAATTAGTTCCTGCGTTTTATCTACTATGATGTCCATCTGCCCCTTCTATTCTGAAACGAGTCAGCCAATGGATAATAGGCCTGTGTTAGCCAAGGAGACAAACTATTCTCCTAATCTACTCTAGGTGTTTCATTTCCTTGAATCTCTTCTGGCAACTAAAAAACCAAGAATAATGGATTGCTTGGCAAATCAGTTTTGAAGTGAAGCACCCATCTGAATTTTTGTAAAGATGTAAAGGATAAGGTTAGATTTTTAGAATGATACTGCTCTTGTGATTCCTACACCTTGAAATAAGAAGAATGGTTATGTTGTGACCCAGGCCCAAGTAGGTAGTAACAAACTTAGTCCGTGGAAAAACAAACTTTATTCAAAGAGCTGGGAATTACTTCATTCCCAGCGTCATTCAACTCAAAGTAAAACAAATGCCTCCCAACTCAAATTCCTCAGTTATCTCACAAACCTTAGTACAATTAGGCCCTTCTGGGCAAATGTCCAAAAGCCACAAAAACAAAGACATACACAAAGCAGAGGACGAAGCAGAAGACGCAGCTACAACATTGTTTTCTGGCAAAGCTGAAACACAGGTGCTAGTCTGTTTTAAGCCTTATGAAAGGGGCCAATCATCTCTTGGCCCTAATCCCAAATTGTCCTCTTTGCTTGAGCTGCTCTTGCCTTCTGGCAGCTCTTCTCATGTGTGCATTAGAACAGGCTCCTCCTGTTCCTCTGCCTCACTACTATCAGTCTCTGGAGGCTCTGGAGCCCACACCTCACTTCCTGATGGCCCTGGCCTCACCTCAGCCTCATCGCTGTCTGACTCCGTTGCCAGCTCCATAGGCTGCTGACGGACCACAACAGGTTACTAGCACGTCTGTTATAACCACACTTTTTTTAATAATTGAAAACCTGATTCTACAGTACAAGAAATTAGCTTAAAGAGCAATGATAGTAAGAGCGCATAAAACATTTTGAGGAAGACTTCCCAAGGTGTCCACCCAATTGATTGCCTATTAGTTATAATGCTTGTGTCTTTTGGAAGATCCTTTCTTAGTCTTAGTTTAGAGATCCTTTCTTAGTCTTCTGACTGGTTATGTGCATGCAAGAATTCCTGTCTCCAGATTCCATATTGGACTTTTTGGCTTCCCTCTGTTGCAGGGATGCTATTCAGCAGGTTCTGACAGGTTCTGGAGATCTGGTAGCGGAAATTTTGAGCAGTTTGGAGAACCGGCAAATGCCACCTCTGGCTGGCCCCAGAGTGGGGTGGGAATGGAGATTTTGCAATATCCTTCCCCCAGGAGTGGGGAGGGAATGGGGATTTTGCAGTATCCTTCCCCAGCCACACCCACCAAGCCACACCCACCAAGCTACACCCACAGAACTGGTAGTAAAAAAAATTGAATTCCACGACTGCTCTGTTGGCAGATAATCTGTAACAAATTCTTCCTTAAGGGGTGGGGGGGAAAAATCATTCATGAGTGTTTTTAGAAGACGTTATCAATTTTGGACTTGCCAAAATATAAAGAAAAACCTGGATTGCTTTGATGTGTTGAAACCTGTATGACTGTAACTCCTTGTGTATCTAATCACACTTGGCCAATAAAAATATTCTGTTCTATTCTATTCTGTTCTGTTCTGTTCTGTTCTGTTCTACCGTATGTGATGCCTACCTCTGATGTGACGCCCACCATTTATGCCATTCTAACCCAGGGATCCACATTAGGTTTGTCCTTCTCTCTCATTATGTCCCTTTCCCACTAAATGATTTACATTGCTTCCCATTTTATTGCATTGGGAGAGAAGAACGCAGCTAAAACCAGAACTTACATTACAAAGTGATAAAATTAATTTCCATGGAGAAAAACCATTTTGAACCATTCAAATGATAGTCTTGGGAGATAGTGGGTAAAATGACAGATTCTAACTGGCTGGACTGCTCTGTGTCAAGTTAAACGACTGAGTAAAGTTATTATACTGAGCAGAAATGCCCCTATTAGTCTAATTCAGTCTATGTCAGTACTGGAGGTTTTCACATATTATTCCAATCCATTAATTTTTTAATCATATTCTTTTTTAAAAAAAAAAGTCATACAGAGCCTTGTCTAATATAGAGATTTTGCATGCATGTTTCTTCATCTTTCATTGATTTATTATATGTGTATCTCATCTTTCTAATATTCAAGGTCACTCATAGCAATTAATAAAAATAAAACAGGAATTAAAAGCAAGAGGAAAAAATGAAATTGTCATAAAAAAAATAAACGAACTATTGCTGTATGGGTACAGTTCCCTGTTCAGCACTATCTGATTATATGAAGTTTCCTTCCCTACCATTAATACCATAGTGGGCAATCCACAGCTGATCTGCAGATCCCTCAGATCCAGTTTTCTAGTCACTTGGAATCAGTTAAACCTAGTGATGAAGTGCCAAAAACTAGAACTTTAATCTTCTCTGATTATCAATGGAGAGCAAAAAGGAGAAAGTCCACTACACATTCAGGTTCAAAGTTCAAAAGGCAAAAAACAAAAACTAAACTAAAGTATTGGTGACTCACCAAAAATGTTTGTAAAACACTTAGAAAGTGATGGCCAAATGCATTTCTGGAGGAGCGCAGGCTCTATCTTGGGTGTCATACAAGACAAGACTTCACCCCATGTGCCAGATCCTTGAAGCTCCTCAAAAAGGAGGTTTCTTCTGCTGATCTAAAGAATTGGACAGCTGCATGGAAGAAGAGTCCTCCCTTGGACAATCAAACCTTAACAAAACAGAGTTTTAAAGTCAGTACCACACTTAACTTGTGCCCAGTAGACAACTGGTAGGATAGATCCATCAGATATTGAGGTCAGGTTATTTTATTCAGTCCTCCACTTCTGCAGAAATTTACGCAGCCACCAGGGATGATCTGATTGTGACAACAGAATTTTTATTTTATTTTATTTTATTTATTTTCATCAAGCATGTATTTTATGACAGATACAAGTGTACACATAATTATAACACATGTGAAGGGTATGAATAAAAGAAAACATTAGGACAGGGATGGTAGGCAAACTGGTGCGCTTATGCACGCCCCTTAGGAATGGGGTGAGCTCTACAGAATAGAATAGAATAGAATAGAATTTTATTGGCCAAGTGTGATTGGACACACAAGGAATTTGTCTTGGTGCATATGCTCTCAGTGTACATAAAAGAAAAGATACGTTCATCAAGGTACAACATTAACAACACAATTGATGATCAATATATCAATATAAATCATAAGGATTGCCAGCAACAAGTTATAGTCATACAGTCATAAGTGGAAAGAGATTGGTGATGGGAACTATGAAACGATTAATAGTAGTGCAGATTCAGTAAATAGTCTGACAGTGTTGAGGGAATTATTTGTTTAGCAGAGTGATGGCCTTCGGGAAAAAACTGTTCTTGTGTCTAGTTGTTCTGGTGTGCAGTGCTCTATAGCGTCGTTTTGAGGGTAGGAGTTGAAACAGTTTATGTCCAGGATGCTAGGGATCTGCAAATATTTTCACGGCTCTCTTCTTGATTCGTGCAGTATACAGGTCCTCAATGGAAGGCAAGTTGGTAGCAATTATTTTTTCTGCAGTTCTAATTATCCTCTGAAGTCTGTGTTTTTCATGTTGGGTTGCAGAACCGAACCAGACAGTTATAGAGGTGCAAATGACAGACTCAATAATTCCTCTGTAGAATTGGATCAGCAGCTCCTTGGGCAGTTTGAGCTTACTGAGTTGGCGCAGAAAGAACATTCTTTGTTGTCCTTTTTAATGATGTTTTGATGTTAGCTGTCCATTTGAGATCTTGCGATATGATAGAACCCAGAAATTTGAAGGTTTCTACTGTTGATACTGTGTTGTCAAGTATTGTGAGAGGTGGAAGTATGGAAGGGTTTTTCCTAAAGTCTACCACCATTTCTACGGTTTTGAGTGTGTTCAGTTCCAGATTGTTTTGGTTGCACCACAAGGCTAGTCGTTCGACCTCTCGCCTATATGCGGATTCGTCATTGTCTCGAATGAGACCAATCACTGTTGTGTCATCTGCGAACTTCAGTAGCTTAACAAATGGATCATTGGAGATGCAGTCATTGGTATACAGAGAGAAGAGAAGTGGGGAGAGCACACAGCCTTGCGGGGCCCCTGTGCTAATTGTACAGGTATTTGATGTGATCTTGCTTAGCTTCACCTGCTGCTTCCTGTTTGTTAGGAAGCTTGTGATCCACTTACAAGTCTGTTCCGGTACCTGTAGCTGGTTTAGCTTAGTTAGAAGAATGTCTGGAATGATGGTATTGAATGCTGAACTAAAGTCTACAAAAGGACCCTTGCATAGGTCTTTGGAGACTCAAGATGTTGTAGGATGTAGTGCAGAGCCATATTAACAGCATCATCTGTTGATCTATTTGCTCGGTATGCAAATTGCAAGGGGTCTAAAAGCGGATTCGTGATGGTTTTCAGGTAGGAAAGCACTAGCCTTTCAAAGGTTTTCATGACTACAGATGTTAGAGCAACTGGTCTGTAGTCATTCAGTTCCTTGATGGTGGGCTTCTTCGGCACTGGGATGATGGTAGAGCGTTTGAAGCAAGAAGGAACATAGCACATCTCTAGTGATTTATTGAAAATATGGGTGAAGATGGGGGCCAATTGGTCAGCACAGACTTTTAAGCAAGAAGGAGTTATCTTGTCTGGGCCTGGAGCTTTTCCTGGCTTTTGTCTGTGAAATAGGTCCTGCACTTCCTTTTCTGTGATCACTAGGGGTTGTGAACCCAATGAAATGGGGTCAGTTGTAGGAGGCTTGGCTGTTGTTGCTGTGTCTGAGATGGGGGTTGTGGAGATAGGTGGCTGTAGTTTCCTTTCAAACCTGCAGTAAAACTCATTCAGGTCATCTGCCAGTTGTTGATTACCTTCAGCCTGGGAAGGAGGTTTGCCATAGCCGGTGATATTTTTAAGAGTTTTCCACATGTTTGCTGGTTCATTTGCTGAAAATTGATTCTTTAGCTTTTCAGAGTAGCTTCAGTAGACAGTCTAAGGTTAAAGATTTGGGGAAGAAACATGTTGTGACCCAGGCCCCCAGACTTGGCCTCCTGGAGGAGGATGAATCAGAGAATGAGTAGGAGGAGCTGGCAGGTGATGCAGCACAGAGAGATTGGTCTGTAATTTTCAACTAAGCTGGGGTTTCCTTTTTTGAAGATTGGGATGACTGTGGCTAGTGACCAAAGTTTGGGAAGGGAACTGGTCATGAAAGCTTTATTGAAGATTATGCTTAGGGGTTCTGCTATATTAGTGGAAAGTTTTTTTTAAGAAGTATGCACATAGTCCATCAGGTCCAATAGATAGCGATCGTTTCAAGTTATGAAGAGCTTTTCCAACATTATCTTCTGTGAAATCTATATGTGTTAAGTCATCATACTCATTGCTGGTACGATTTGGGAATGTTGGATATGTGTCATCGCTGTTAACAAAAACTGAGCCAAATAATATGTTGAAGAGGTTTGCTTTAACTGTTTCGTCATTGCATTCTTTGCCGTTAGAATATTTTAGTGGTGGGATGGATCTTGAGTCTTTAAGTTTATTCTTCACAAAATTATAAAAGGCACAATTGGAATTTGTGCGCAGAAGGTCCTCTTCTTGCTTGGTGTGGTAATTGGTGCATTCAGTTTTTATTTGGTTGCATATATTTCTGTACCAGTTTTTGAAATTTGCTACATAGCCTTTTTTGTTTCTTCTCCAGAGGGATTTTTTTTTTAATTGAAGCTTTTTTATTGATATGGGTAGTTTGCTTTTATATATATAATGCCATTTGAAATTTGACGCATTTCAAATGGCACTTTTGAATTCCTGCAGTGTCCTGGAATTAAAATGAAGAAGCTTTAAGCTGGAGGAACCTGCCTTGGCTGTTGATTTGACTATCTTGGTCAGACTGCAGCCTGAAAGAAAGGGAGGTCAACCAGATTCCACATCTCCCACTTCTAGTTACTATTTCAGTGTTGGTTCTCAAGTCAGGTACATTTCCCACTGTTCCCATCTCCTTAACTTGTTCCAAAGCATTAGCTGAGAATTTAATACAACCAGCAGCTTTTGGTCACCCCTTCCCCATTGCTCCTAGCTCTCTCTAGGTTGCACATAAAGCCAGCATCGTCAAAGTTGGAAATGAAGAAAGCTGTAGTCAAAACACCAAGAGTGATGCAAGTTATAGCAAGACTCTTCTTATGCCTAACCAAATGATTAAAAAAAACACATTCTTAATGTATGTATTTGAGAAGAATCCATTTATTTTATTTTTAAAGTGGGTAGAAAATGAGCTTCCAATATTTATCAGATCCATGTAAAATTACAAATTATTTCACTCATTTATATAGACTTGGTTCTTTAATCAAAGAAAATTTATAATAGGCTTTTATTTAAAACAAACTTTTGGCACCAATTTGTTCTTTATCTCTGTAATATCTATACCATTTGGGACTCCTTTTCATTTCCAAAGACTTATTTTTTTAAAAAAATATGTGTTGTGGCCTTTATATATTTTTATTTTAAAAATGACAGGAAGTTTAGCTCACCTTTTAATAAGAAATTGTAGACTCCATAGATTCTTTGTAATCAATAACTTTTCCCCCCACAAAGTGGACATGGTTAATTTATGAGGGAGTTGTCAAGGTAACACTGAATAAAGACTTAGAGTTGGCTTCCTAAAAAAGGGAAATAATTTATTATTTATTTATATGAAAAAATAGCTATTGAAAATAAAGCAATCTTTATTCATTAAAGATATTCCAATAATAACTCATAGCTATGGTGTACAATGATTAGGAATATTTACATCATATTTTTCTTTGATTGTAGAACTAAATAAGGCATTAAAACAATCTGGATCAAAGTCTGTGCCTAGATCCTAAAAACCAAATCTAATTGTCATCTGCAAAGCCTTTAAATTATCAAAAGAGATGGATCCAAATTATTGACCAAATAGAGGGCAGGACAAGAAGCAATGGATGGAAAGTAATCAAGGAGAGAAGCAACTTAGAACTAAGAAGAAATTTCATGACAGTCAGAATAATTAATCTTGCCTCCAGAAGTTGTGAATGCTCCAACACTGGAAGTTTTTAGGAAGATATTGGATAACCATCTGTCTGAAATGGTATAGGGTTTCCTGCCTGAGCAGGGGGTTGGACTAAAAAACCTCCAAGTTCCCTTCCAACTCTTCTGTTCTGTTCTGTTCTTTTCTTTTCTGTTCTATTTTAATTTCTTATGTGCATACATATTTACTTTCATATTCACCTTCTTCTAATGTGGTACATGCCATCATCTCTCTTCATCCAGCTTTATCTCTGGATTCTGCACAGGAGAAAGAGACCAGAATTCAAGGTATCTCAGAAAATATCAACAAGAACAGAAGGTTTTCAATGGTCTACAATTGTTAGTTGGTAAGATTTAATGATTGATTCATAAAATTTGTTAATTTAATATGTAGCCTGCATCTGCATAACCACCCTGCCTTCCTTTCACCTCATTCCAATTAAATCCTAGATCACTTTAACTACTTCATGCCCCTCACAAATTGAGGTGTAGTTCATAAACGTGCATATGCCTTTCAGTAAAATGTGTTACTAGGAAAAGATGTTACCACACTCTTCTTGATTTGGAGGATATTTATTTTGAAATATATATATCTCATATATAATTTATATATCTCAATGGATCTTGAGAAAATTTAAAAATAATTGCCTAAGATTAAAAGTTAAATGTCCCAATTTTGCTGTCTTCACAGTATACTCTTACTGTGCATGAGAAGTGGGTGTTTGTACAGCTATAGCACATATTCTAAGAGCACTGACCAGTGGTGGGTTGCTACCGGTTCAGACCGGTTCGCAAGAACCATTGGCAAAAATTTGGCCAAGTTCGCAGAAACGGTAATGATAGCCAGCTGGCCATGCCCCCGAACCGGTTCCCTGGTCGCTGCTCGCTCACCCCACCTGCAAAGTTTGCTGCTGCCATGTTTTTTGCGCACGCGCAATCCCATTGCCTTTCAAGTTCAATGGGATGCGCATGCGGGAAGAACATGGCAATGATGGCAGCAGCTTTATCTGCACATACTTTTTGGCAGCCAGGCCTGCTGAAAAATGGCTGGCAAAGAAGCCTTTTTGGAGGCTGCTTTGCCAGCCGCTTTCTAGCAGCAGCGGCTGAAAACGCCAGTGAGCTTGCCTTCCAGACTCTGGACCAGCCACAGAAGGTAAGCAGGCCGGCGGGAGGGTGGGGGAGGGAGAGCTGGTGGAGGGGTGATACCAGCGGCGGGTGGACCAATTCGTGCGGGGAGGGAGGGAAGTGCACAGAAGAGCTCTTTCCCTGCCTTTCACCAAGCCAACATGCCTTACAAGGGAAGAGCATGGGATCACGGTACAAGAACCACAGCGCCTTTGAACTAGATGCCCTTCGGTGGCAGGCAGGCATGACCCTTATTTCAGGACCACTATTTCTCTCAGAGCATCCCTGAGGCAGCTTTTCTGGTTTGGAGAGCGGCGGAGCTTGTAGTCCTTGCCCGTCCCTGCGCCTCCCACCTTTCCCCAGCTGTGGACCAGTCTTAGTGAGACACTTCCTCAGTGTAAACATGCTTTTCTGTCCCATGGTGGCTCAGGGACGTTTAACTGGTCAGTGGTGCTATCCTCGCCTTTTGTAACCGACACTCCGTGAGAGGCAGCCCAAGGCTGCAGGATGCCCTCAAAGGGGATTTAGAAGCCAGTTGCAAAGGTTCACCTACAGCACCTTAAGTCATCTGCCATGGTTTAGGAAACTATAAAGGCTAATTTCGTGTAATGTGCAAAGCCCAGGCCAAACAAGCCCCGAGGATGTTTAGCGAGTAAATCCAATCCACCACATGCTATTTCTGAAGATGAACATGGAAACCCACCCTTTATTCTTGTGAACACCCGATGAGACTACAACCAGCTTGCTTTTCTGAGAAGTATAAATCCTGCCCCACCCCAGATTTCCTTCTCCAAAATCCACAGATATATGTTGCTATGGTGATTCTTAACCATCCAAGTCATGGTTGTCCCAAAAGCGCTTTTCCAAAAGGCAACTGAACTTTCTTGGTTGTTTTCTTGGAAACATTTTGCTTCTCATCCAAGAACTGAAGAAGCTTCTTAGATGAAAAACAAATCAGTTTCAAAGAAAAAAACAAAGAAAGTCCAGTTGTCTTCTGCATCCACAGATCTATGCTTGATTTCACCATAATCCCCGGGCAGAGCTCTAAATTATAGTGTAAAAGTATTTCCTTTTAATTGTTAAGCATCTGTAAGAACATATGACTGCAATCAATTGCATCCTTCCTGCATTAAGATCTAAATCCTCCATAAATCCTTTTCCTTTTTCCATAAAATGCCACCCCATTTGCTCCAGGAATTGGCACATATCTCTTGGCTCACCTATCCCAAACTACCAGAGCAATCCACACACCTTTTGTACTGTTAATAGGGGACTGAGTGGCTAATTAGGAAGACAAAAGGAGGAAAAGATAATGAAAGATAAACACTGCAGGAAGATGTATATCGGAAGTTAGATTATATGACTGAGTTTTACAATGTAGTTAGATTATATGACTAGAGTAATAAGAATACTAAAAAGACATTTGTGGGTATAAGAGAGGGCACCGCTTCATCTCATGATTTGTAGAATTTTCCTTACATGTCTCTTGTAAATGTATTTGGAATTTCTTTAACTTTAACTTTGATCAAAGAATAATAGAATAGAATAGAATAGAATAGAATTTTTTTTATTGGCCAAGTGTGATTGGACACACAAGGAATTTGTCTTGGTGCATATGCTCTCAGTGTACATAAAAGAAAAGATACGTTCATCAAGGTACAACATTTACAACACAATTGATGATCAATATATCAATATAAATCATAAGGATTGCCAGCAACAAGTTATAGTCATACAGTCATAAGTGGAAAGAGATTGGTGATGGGAACTATGAAACGATTAATAGTAGTGCAGATTCAGTAAATAGTCTGACAGTGTTGAGGGAATTATTTGTTTAGCAGAGTGATGGCCTTCGGGAAAAAACTGTTCTTGTGTCTAGTTGTTCTGGTGTGCAGTGCTCTATAGCGTCGTTTTGAGGGTAGGAGTTGAAACAGTTTATGTCCAGGATGCGAGGGATCTGCAAATATTTTCACGGCTCTCTTCTTGATTCGTGCAGTATACAGGTCCTCAATGGAAGGCAAGTTGGTAGCAATTATTTTTAAGGTCTGTTTTCTTTGGTTTTCAAGCTTCCGTTTAAGTCTTCAATTTGGTTCATTTTTGGCTTAAGTGTATTGCCAGACTTTACAATAGGAGTCTGTCTTAAACTAGGAACAAATTTAGGGCAGATGTATTTTAGGGGTGGACATTTCTCTATCCCAAAAATGTGAATACCAAATTGAGTATGAAGTCAGGAGGAGTTAATTCCAATATGTGTAAGTATCATCCTCTGCTTCCAATCAGATGAAAATAAGTATGATTCTTTGATTTCATTGGGATTTCTGCTCCAAGATAATGATCTTAGGGGTTCACCTAGACAATGCAGTCGTTCAGAAGAAACGTGCCCTCAGTTTATTGAGGTTATTCTGAAGAAAATATATTTAGGAATGTTAATTGTGGCAGATATGTTGCTATATAACCTTTTTATTTTTTTTAAAAATAGCAAAGAATGTGAACTAAAGCAGACAATTATCCACGTTGTTCAGAATTTCTTGCCTGTCTACTCTAATATCTTGAATAGTGCATAAAAATAGAAGTTCCCCATTTATTAAAAGAACGATTTAGTTTTCGTGGTTCATATTTTGTGCAAAAAGTTAAGCAAAACCAGGTTCTTTTGCTTTTTGGAGTATGCTCAAGTGACAAGAGATTTTTGCGGGATTGCCCCCATCTTGTCTTCAGTACATGGCTCGTAGGCCTCTGGACATCAAATTCCCACCACCCAGCACCAGTTCAGTGATTCCTTTCCCTCCCCACCCCACCTTTCCTTTCAATTACTTCCAACTTCAAATCTTGAACCAAGGACAAGCTAGACAATTTCACAGCTTCACATTCTCTAGGTTGACTACTATAATTGAGTGGTTGCCCAATCTGTTAAAAGTAATGTTTTTGTGGAAGCTTAGTTTCTGGTCTTTCTCAGAGTCAAAAGAGTATGGAGGGCTGGAAGGAGCAGATCAAGGATTGAATGCAATGAGGAAGTCCCAGAGGAAACTAGCAGAATCAATTGGAGTCACAGGTTTGTTTACAAAAATCTGATTGTTTCAGTCCACCTAATTTTTATTCTTCAGTATATCCTATATTGCCTGCATCCACTATCTGGAGGCAGGATAAGAAGAAAAACTCCTCTAGAGCAGAATGCCTAAAGCCATCCTTCAGTTGCAGGTGAATGGTGGAATTCTGGCAGTGGCATACAGATATTTCCTCTGGAAATGGTTAGTAGGCTGTTCTTACGCTGGAATACACATGCTGTGTGAATTTAACCTTTGTTTCCGAGTCATCTGATGCTAGCTCCTTATGGAATATGTCTGTCTGAGCTAAGAAACTTAGCATTATGAGTGTCACTTATTTCAACACCACATCTTACCACGCACAATAAGTCATGTTTTCTATCCTCCACAGTTTTTCAAACAGAATGGAAGTTTGTTTAGCAGGTTTCCTTCTGTGCAATGGGGCTGATTTTTTTTAATCTTGTATTTGGCTATGATACCTCTTTCTCTCTCTTCTAATGGTGTGTTGATCTTCCTTCCCTTTAAATGCGTAAACAAGGCATATCTATTTCCCTTGTTTGCTCCTCTGAACCCAGTTCCTATTGCAATTTCTGTTGATTTTTACAGTGTAAAAAAGATTGCATCTGGACAAGGTTCAGCCACAAGGCTTGATTTATGCTCTGCAGCTGAACAATTTAGACTTCAGATTCAATATTAGCCAAACAGATTCTGTTTCTGTGGAAAGAAATTAAAGTTCTCCATGGGTGGTGGCCTCAAAATAGTTTGCCAAATTATTATCGCAATGCAGAAGTCTAAGAAAAGAAAAGAAAATGCAGGATCTTGAAGAGGTGGGAAGTTTATTTTCTTTTCACAATGGCAACCCTGACGGTTAGAGATGCACCTCACTCCTATAGGCAATGTGGATATTGGGACGTGTTTATTGAAGCAGATAAACGTGATTAACATACGGTCCAATGTCATGCTCCAGTGGTACAATATGGAACGTCGCATTAGCTCATACACGTCATAAAACAAAATTAGGTTCTCATAACTGTCTCAAGTCATGCACTTAAAACAGATGATATAGTAGAAATAAAATGCTGAGTGTTTGCTAGATAGGGTGCGATTCAAACATTTGAGTTGCAGACTAATGCAATCTGCTGCATGTGATCTAGACACACACACAAAAAAAGAAATGGAAATAGAAAATTCAGTGTGGGTTGGTTTTTTTTATTTGAATTTATATCATATAACATCAGAGTTGGAAGGGACCTTGGAGGCCTTCTAGTCCAACCCCCTGCCCAGGCAGGAAACCCTACACCATCTCAGTCAGATGGTTATCCAACATTTTCTTAAAAATTTCCAGTGTTGGAGCATTCACAACTTCTGAAGGCAAGTCGTTCCACTTATTAATTGTTCTAACTGTCAGGAAATTTCTCCTTAGTTCTAAGTTGCTTCTTTCTTTGATCAGTTTCCACCCATTGCTTCTTGTTCTACCCTCAGGTGCTTTGGAGAACAGCCCGACTCCCTCTTCTTTGTGGCAGCCCCTGAGATATTGGAACACAGCTATCATGTCTCCCTAGTCCTTCTTTTGTTAAACTAGACATACCCAGTTCCTGCAACCTTTCTTCATATGTTTTATCCTCCAGTCCCCTAATCATCTTTGTTGCTCTTCTCTGCACTCTTTCTAGAGTCTCAACATCTTTTTTACATCGTGGCGACCAAAACTGGATGCAATATTCCAAGTGTGGCCTTACCAAGGCATTATAAAGTGGTACTAGCACCTCACGTGATCTTGATTCTATCCTCTGTTTATGCAGCCCAGAACTGTGTTGGCTTTTTAACAGCTGCTGCACACTGCTGGCTCATATCTAGATGGTTATCCAACATTTTCTTAAAAATTTCCAGTGTTGGAGCATTCACAACTTCTGAAGGCAAGTCGTTCCACTTATTAATTGTTCTAACTGTCAGGAAATTTCTCCTTAGTTCTAAGTTGCTTCTTTCTTTGATCAGTTTCCACCCATTGCTTCTTGTTCTACCCTCAGGTGCTTTGGAGAACAGCCCGACTCCCTCTTCTTGTGTGACCGATCTGTAATACTTGATACACACTTTTCCAAAGTAGGTTCACACTTTTCCAAAGTAGGTTCACACTTTTCCAAAGTAGGTTCACACTTTTCCAAAGTAGGTTCACACTTTTCCAAAGTAAGTTCTTCATCTTGAACCAAGGACAAGCTAGACAATTTCACAGCTTCACATTCTCTAGGTTGACTACTATAATTGAGTGGTTGCCCAATCTGTTAAAAGTAATGTTTTTGTGGAAGCTTAGTTTCTGGTCTTTCTCAGAGTCAAAAGAGTATGGAGGGCTGGAAGGAGCAGATCAAGGATTGAATGCAATGAGGAAGTCCCAGAGGAAACTAGCAGAATCAATTGGAGTCACAGGTTTGTTTACAAAAATCTGATTGTTTCAGTCCACCTAATTTTTATTCTTCAGTATATCCTATATTGCCTGCATCCACTATCTGGAGGCAGGATAAGAAGAAAAACTCCTCTAGAGCAGAATGCCTAAAGCCATCCTTCAGTTGCAGGTGAATGGTGGAATTCTGGCAGTGGCATACAGATATTTCCTCTGGAAATGGTTAGTAGGCTGTTCTTACGCTGGAATACACATGCTGTGTGAATTTAACCTTTGTTTCCGAGTCATCTGATGCTAGCTCCTTATGGAATATGTCTGTCTGAGCTAAGAAACTTAGCATTATGAGTGTCACTTATTTCAACACCACATCTTACCACGCACAATAAGTCATGTTTTCTATCCTCCACAGTTTTTCAAACAGAATGGAAGTTTGTTTAGCAGGTTTCCTTCTGTGCAATGGGGCTGATTTTTTTTAATCTTGTATTTGGCTATGATACCTCTTTCTCTCTCTTCTAATGGTGTGTTGATCTTCCTTCCCTTTAAATGCGTAAACAAGGCATATCTATTTCCCTTGTTTGCTCCTCTGAACCCAGTTCCTATTGCAATTTCTGTTGATTTTTACAGTGTAAAAAAGATTGCATCTGGACAAGGTTCAGCCACAAGGCTTGATTTATGCTCTGCAGCTGAACAATTTAGACTTCAGATTCAATATTAGCCAAACAGATTCTGTTTCTGTGGAAAGAAATTAAAGTTCTCCATGGGTGGTGGCCTCAAAATAGTTTGCCAAATTATTATCGCAATGCAGAAGTCTAAGAAAAGAAAAGAAAATGCAGGATCTTGAAGAGGTGGGAAGTTTATTTTCTTTTCACAATGGCAACCCTGACGGTTAGAGATGCACCTCACTCCTATAGGCAATGTGGATATTGGGACGTGTGTTTATTGAAGCAGATAAACGTGATTAACATACGGTCCAATGTCATGCTCCAGTGGTACAATATGGAACGTCGCATTAGCTCATACACGTCATAAAACAAAATTAGGTTCTCATAACTGTCTCAAGTCATGCACTTAAAACAGATGATATAGTAGAAATAAAATGCTGAGTGTTTGCTAGATAGGGTGCGCATTCAAACATTTGAGTTGCAGACTAATGCAATCTGCTGCATGTGATCTAGACACACACACAAAAAAAGAAATGGAAATAGAAAATTCAGTGTGGGTTGGTTTTTTTTATTTGAATTTATATCATATAACATCAGAGTTGGAAGGGACCTTGGAGGCCTTCTAGTCCAACCCCCTGCCCAGGCAGGAAACCCTACACCATCTCAGTCAGATGGTTATCCAACATTTTCTTAAAAATTTCCAGTGTTGGAGCATTCACAACTTCTGAAGGCAAGTCGTTCCACTTATTAATTGTTCTAACTGTCAGGAAATTTCTCCTTAGTTCTAAGTTGCTTCTTTCTTTGATCAGTTTCCACCCATTGCTTCTTGTTCTACCCTCAGGTGCTTTGGAGAACAGCCCGACTCCCTCTTCTTTGTGGCAGCCCCTGAGATATTGGAACACAGCTATCATGTCTCCCCTAGTCCTTTTTGTTAAACTAGACATGCCCAGTTCCTGCAACCGTTCTTCATATGTTTTATCCTCCAGTCCCCTAATCATCTTTGTTGCTCTTCTCTGCACTCTTTCTAGAGTCTCAACATCTTTTTTACATCGTGGCGACCAAAACTGGATGCAATATTCCAAGTGTGGCCTTACCAAGGCATTATAAAGTGGTACTAGCACTTCACGTGATCTTGATTCTATCCCTCTGTTTATGCAGCCCAGAACTGTGTTGGCTTTTTTAACAGCTGCTGCACACTGCTGGCTCATATCTAGATGGTTATCCACTAGGACTCCAAGATCCCTCTCACAGGTACTACTATTGAGCAAGGTACCACATATACGGTACTGGTGCATTTTGTTTTTTTGGCCTAAATGTAGAACCTTACTTTTTTCACTGTTGAATTTCATTTTGTTAGATAGCGCCCAATGTTCAAGTCTGTCAAGATCTTTCTGTAACTTGAGCCTATCTTCTGGAGTGTTGGCTATTCCTGCAAGCTTGGTGTCATCTGCAAATTTGATGAGTTCCCCATCTATCCCCTCGTCCAAGTCATTGATGAAGATGTTGAAGAGTACTGGGCCTAAAACAGAGCCTTGGGGTACTCCACTGCATACTTCCCTCCATGTGGATGTAGTTCCGTTGAGGACTACACGTTGAGTGCGGTTGGTCAGCCAGTTACGAATCCATCTGGTGGTGGTGCTGTCTAACCCACATTTTTCTACTTTATCTAGTAGTAGGTTATGGTCTACTTTATCAAATGCTTTACTGAAGTCCAAGTAAATTATATCAACAGCATTCCTCTGGTCTACTAATTTTGTCATTTTGTCAAAGAATGCGATAAGATTAGTCTGGCATGATCTGTTTTTGACAAACCCATGTTGGCTTTTGGTTATTACTTTGTTTGCTTCTAGGTGTTCGTGATTCGTTGCTTGATTATCTTTTCCAGAATCTTCCCGGTATTGAGGTCAGACTGATAGGTCTGTAGTTTCCTGGATCTGTTATTTTTCCTTTTTGAAGATGGGAACTACATCAGCTCTTTTCCAGCCCTCTGGCAGCTCCCCTGTGCTCCAGGATCTTTGAAAGATATAGATCAGTGGTTCTGAGATCACGTCTGCCAGTTCCTTCAGAACCTTGGGGTGTAATCCATCCGGTCCTGGTGATTTGAACTCGTCTAGGTAGACAGGTGTTCACTTACCATTTTCTTCCCTATTTTAACTTGTGTTTCTAATCTGTTTTTGTAGTGCTGTTTTTGATAGGTTGGATTGTTTTTCCTTTTGTGTAAAGACAGATGCAAAATATGAGTTAAGTAGATCTGCTTTCTCCTGTTGCTTGTCATCTTCTTGCCACTTTCTCCCAGCAATGGGCCAATTGTTTCCTTGACTTTTTCTTGTTTTTAACATGTTGGAAGAAGCTTTTTGTTATTTTTACTTTTGTCGCTAGCCTTTGTTCATTGTGAGCCTTAGCTTTCCTCACTTCATCTTTACAGGCTCGGCTATTTGCTGATATTCTGCCTTAGTTATTTGCCCTCTTTCCACTTTTTATATTTGTCCTTTTGTCTTTCAATTTGTCAGATAGTTCTTTATGCATCCATGCTGGTTTCTTTTGTGATCTACTTTTTTTCTTCTTCATTGGTATTGTGTTAGACTGTGCTTTTATAATCTCACTTTTCAAAATTTCCCAAGCTTCTTGAGTTGTTTTCCCCTGAGGATTCTCATCCATTGAATCCTTCTCAAGCTCTCTCTAAGTTTATTGAAATTAGCTCTTAAAGTCCAAGACTCTAGTTTGACTTTGTTCTACTACTTGTATTTGCTTAATGTCGAATTCCAATATTGCGTGGTCACTTGCCCCCAAGGTTCCTGTAGCTTCAACACCTTCTATCATTTCATCTCTGTTAGTGAGAATTAAGTCCAATATGGCTGATCCTCTTGTCGCCTTCTCTATTTTTTGGGAAACAAAGTTGTCTGCTAGGTTTGTTAGGAACCTGTTGGATCTTCCACTTGGTGCAGAGTTTGTTTCCCAGTTGATGTCAGGGTAGTTAAAATCCCCCATTACTACTGTGATGTGCTTCCTACATACCTTAGTTAGCTGACTAGCAAAAAGTTCATCTACTTCCTCTGTTTGGTTGGGTGGCCTATAGTATAGACCTATGGCAATATCGTTTTTCACCCCTTTTATATTGACCCAAATACATTCAAGATGATTTTCATCATTGTTGTGCTCTATTTCTGTAGAGATGTAGTTATTTCTTATATATAGTGCAACTCCACCTCCTCTTTTATTTGGTCTATTTCTTTTAAATAATTTATATCCTCTAGCTGTATGTTCCATTTGTCAGTTTCATCCCACCAAGTTTCCGTAATGGCAACAATATCATATCTACCCTCATTTACTTGGATTTCTAATTCACCCTGTTTATTCCTCATACTCTGTGCATTGGTGTATAGACATTTGAGTCCATTTGGATTGATCTTGTGTTTACTGTCTACATAACCTGTGTTGACTGCCCCTACTTTCATGCCACCTGTTGGTTTAGTGCACATGGTATGGCACTCACTGTTAAATGCTTGGTTTTGCTTGATAGCATGGTTGATAGTCTTACCCATACAGACATCTATGTTACATGCACTGATAACCCTTTTAGTTTTCGATTGCTGGGGACAGAAATTTTCTATATCAGTTAATTCTCTGTCCCCACTGTTCAGTTTAAATGTTTATCCAGAAAATCTGTGAATGTATTGCTAAGTAACTCAGTCCTTTCTTTGATGGATGCAATCCATCTCTTTGTACAATTTTTCATTGGACCAGTTGCAGACATCATGACTAATAAAACCAAAGCCTTCCCTTTTACACCACTCCTTTAGCCACACATTAAACTCCACTACACGCTGGCCTTTACCTTTTTGTTCCTTATGTACTGGTAAAACCTCTGAAAAGTTAAGCCTACAACCTATGCTATTAAGTTCATACCCTAAGCTCTGGAAATCATTCTGCACAGAAAGCACATCCTTTTGGGACAGATCATTTGTGCCAAGGTGTATAATAGCATCAACATCAGAATCCTTACTGGCATTCTTGACTATCTTAAGAATACGCCTCTTGTCTCTGCTGGCAGTAGCACCAGGTAGACACCTGACGCCTTTCAAACCCCCCATATCCTTTCCTAAATTTACATCCCTTACAATTGAATCACCAATCAGAAGGTGGCTTCTCTTTTTGGATACCTTGCTCTTCTTGTGTGACCGATCTGTAATACTTGATACACACTTTTCCAAAGTAGGTTCACACTTTTCCAAAGTAAGTTCTTCATCTTGAACCATAATCCCTTGATTGTTTGAGTTATCAGTATCACAACTACCTTGATCTGTCACTTTAGTGTTCCTATTTAGGTCAGCAAGGGCACTATATCTGTTATACTGGGACACTGTAAAAGCTTTGTGTTTATGGTTCACAGCTCTCACCCTGCCAGATCCCACGGTTGTCCATACTGCCCTTTTCCTGCAGGATCTTTGTGGTAGAGGGGGCTGATGGCTCAGCAGCTGGAATGGCTGAATTGGGTACCTAATTTCTGCTTGGAGAGCATAGATTAGAGATTCTAGATATGTAATCTGTCCACGAGACTGCTAATTTGTTTACAAAGAGGACAGTACCCAAATTTGAAAAGGGTATCATGAAGACAGCTGCAAAACAAGTATTGCACTGAACTAAGCCAGTCATTTTGAATAGAATAAAATCACAATCTCAAGTGGACCAACCCTGAATATATTATTGCTATTTTTATTTGCAGAAATTTTCCACCCCACTACTCCTTAAAGCAGCAGCTCAACTCACGTGATTTTCTGAAGCAAATCAGGAAGAAATGCAGAAATTTTCCACCCCCACTACTCCTTAAAGCAGCAGCTCAACTCACGTGTTTTTCTGAAGCAAATCAGGAAGAAATGCAGAAATTTTCCACCCCCACTACTCCTTAAAGCAGCAGCTCAACTCACGTGTTTTTCTGAAGCAAATCAGGAAGAAATGCAGAAATTTTCCACCCCCACTACTCCTTAAAGCAGCAGCTCAACTCACGTCGTTTTCTGGAGCAAATCAGAAGAAATGCAGAAATTTTCCACCCCACTACTCCTTAAAGCAGCAGCTCAACTCACGTGTTTTTCTGAAGCAAATCAGAAGAAATGCAGAAATTTTCCACCCCACTACTCCTTAAAGCAGCAGCTCAACTCACGTGTTTTTCTGAAGCAAATCAGGAAGAAATGCAGAAATTTTCCACCCCCACTACTCCTTAAAGCAGCAGCTCAACTCACGTGTTTTTCTGAAGCAAATCAGGAAGAAATGCAGAAATTTTCCACCCCCACTACTCCTTAAAGCAGCAGCTCAACTCACGTGTTTTTCTGAAGCAAATCAGGAAGAAATGCAGAAATTTTCCCGCCCTTCTCTGAAGACTCAGGGCGGCTTACATTGTGTAAGGCAATAGCCTCATCCATTTGTATATTATATACAAAGTCAACTTGTATTGCCCCCCCCAACAATCTGGGTCCTCATTTTACCTACCTTATAAAGGATGGAAGGCTGAGTCAACCTTGGGTCTTGTGGGACTCGAACCTGCAGTAATTGTATGTAATTGCAGGCAGCTGTGTTAATAACAGACTGCATTAGCCTGTTGAGCCACAAGAGGCCCATGGTTCAGCTTCAGCATCATCACCATACTGAAAAACAGTGCAAAAAAAGGGGCAAACTCAAGATACAGTCATTTAGCAGGTTACTATTCTCACAGGCTGACACCTACATTATTCATCCACAAAACCAATGTCACCTTTTGGAATAGTCCATCCTATAATCATTGGGTTGGCTGATGCAGTCTTTGATACATACCAGAGCAACAGAAGATGACAAAAGTTGAAATGACATTTGTGGAACAATTTTAATATTCCATATAATGCTAAAAAGAACAATATATTTATATTAAATTGGAGCCTAGGATGGTTATACTCTTTCCTCAATTGCATACATAGCTATACAAAGCCATCCTAGGCTGATAATGCTGTGGAATTCATGAGTTGTGGCCCTGAGCCAAAACTGAATCCCCAAAAAGACAGAGTAGCTGTTCATACAAAGATTTCCCACTCCTCTGTCTGATCTTGTTATGGCTTTGAGTGGAGTGCTACTCCCCATCCATCGCCATTCCCAAAAGGACAGAATGTCCTCCATGACTCATAGCTATGGCTAAATGGGCAAGTGACAATGGTGGCCAGAGGAAACTTTTTAGTCTTGGGAACTGTGCCAGTCGCAGCCTTATTTGGAGCAAGAAGGTTGGATGAGGGTAACTCATTGTCTGCCCTTTTAAGGTAGCACACAGGAATAAAAAGAATGCTATTTTATTGTTGAGAGGAATGCAACAGAATCTTGAAAGCCTGCCAGAAGCTCTCTCTGCCCTCTCTACCAATGAACAGAATTAAATAGTGATTATTTTGAGTTTCTTTCTATTTCCTTGGCAATGAGTCATTGTTTTTTCTTCCTCTAAAGGCTCATCTGTTCCTTTATCAAGGTTATCTCCACATTTCTTTACAATCATACTCTTATCGCTAACAGATAGATTACAGCACTCTGCTAGCAGAAGACAGACACTTCAGCCATATTAAACCTGTGCTGTGGGCATTGTGTTGGCTGCTAATAAGTGCCTGGTAAATTCAAAGAGTTGTGTTCTTCATTTAAATTGCTTCGCAGCTTGGCTTCTAGGTATCTGTAGGACAACTTTCTCTGGTACAGCTGTGCTCATCCCAGAAGGTATGTTATCTATCTGCAGTGTGTACAAGATCAGACTGGGGGGAGGCAGGTACAATGTTATGACCCCCTGCCTTATGGATATTAGATTAATGCTAGCTTAGAGACCTTTCTGGAAAGCAATTAAAACTGATCTGTCACCTACAGCTTTGGAGAAGTAAAACTAATTCTGCATTGATGTGTACCTAGGTTGCCTGAGACTGAACTGTGTTTGTTTATTTTTATTTATGTATTTATTTTTTTATCCTGCATTTATTATTTTTATAAATAACATTGGACAGCAAGGTGTTTTTTTTTAAAAAAAGTTTTCCTTCTTGAAAAACTTTTGGTGATTATAACAGGCCCTTCAAACTGAATACAAATGTGATTTCTGAATGACTGTATCACACAGGAATCTTGAGAAATATGAAGTTAACTTTTAATGACAATGCTTTTAATTGCATGAGGTTTCTGACATGCTACATGAGTTCTACAGGGCTAAGAAGTGTTTTGCTGCTGATTTTCATTTGTTCTTGCTGCAGTTTTCAACAATAATCAGTGAGCATTGATGGATTCTAGTTGCCCTGATACTGTTTTTCCATTGTGGCAATGTTGTTTGACCCAGGCCCAAGTAGGTAGTAGGAAACTCAGTCCGTGAAAAAACAAACAAACTTTATTCAAACAGATGAGAATTACTTCATTCCCAGCATCTTCAACTCAAATTAAAACAAATTCCTCCCAAAACAAATTCCTCAGTCCTATATCAAACCTTGGTCCAATTAGGCAAACTGCCAAAGGCCTTTCTTTCTTTCAGAAGTCACAAAAATAAATGCAAGACATAGTCGAAGCAGAAGACGAAGCTACCAACGTTGTTTTCCGGCAAAGCCCAAACTCTGTAACTGGTCTGTCTTAAGCCTTATGTAAGGGGCCAATCATCTCTTGGCCCTATTCCCGAGTCGTCCTCTTTGCTTGAGCTGCTCTTGCCTTTTGGCAGCTCTTCTCATGTGTGCATTAGGAACAGGCTCCTCCTGTTCCTCCGCCTCACTACTATCAGTCACTGGAGGCTCTGGAGTCTACACCTCACTCCCCGATGGTTCTGGCCTCATCTGAGCCTCATCGCTGTCCGACTCCATTGCCAGCTCCACAGGCTGCTGACGGACCACAACAAATGTCCTAGTGAAACTTTTCATTATGTTTGTCACTGACTGCATCTAGATTTTTGGGGAAAAAATTCAAGTATGAATGCAGACAATAAATATTCAGTGTCATGTTTGTATGCTGGTTGTATGGTTTTATATGCTGCAAAAGGTTTGTCAACCAGCTAAATGTAGTTTGGTTCTCTGTAGTTGCCAAGAAAATTCTCAATTATATCTTTGAATGATTTCCAGGTGATTTTCTATGAGCCCACTAACAGATCTTCAAACCACTTATCAGTGATGACTTATGTGATCTGTGAACTGACAAAAATACCTTCCTTAATTTTTTCCTCAATTATTCTTGGAAAAATCTGTCTCAAGTAGTGAAAACCTTTTTTTTTTTTTTTTTTTACATTTATACCCCGCCCTTCTCCGAAGACTCAGGGCGGCTTACAGTGTATAAGGCAATAGTCTCATTCTATTTGTATATTTTTACAAAGTCAACTTATTGCCCCCCCAACAATCTGGGTCCTCATTTTACCTACCTTATAAAGGATGGAAGGCTGAGTCAACCTTGGGCCGGGCTCGAACCTGCAGTAATTGCAGGCTTTGTGTTCTTAATAACAGGCCTTACCAGCCTGAGCTAAACCGGCCCACTTTGCCTTCCCTATCCCAAAGGTGCTTTTTCAGAAGGCAACTGGACTTCCTTGTTTTTTTCTTTGAAGACGTTTTGCTTCTCATCCAAGAAGATTCTTCAGCTCTGACTGGATGGTTGAGAATGGAAGGATTTATATTCCTTGCAGATAGGTGGTCATTTGCATCAGTGGTGGGTTTCAAATCTTTTTAGTGCTGGTTCTGTGGGTGTGGATTGGTGGGCGTGGCATGGCTTGGTGGGCGTGGTTTGGTGGGTGTGGCAGGGGAAGGATACTGTAAAATATCCATTCCATCCCCAATCCAGGGGAAGGTTACTGCAAAATCCCCATTTCTTCCCAATCAGTTGGGACTCGGGAGGCAGAGAATAGACCAGTCAGAGGGGGTATTTACCGGTTTTCCAAACTACTCAAAATTACCATTACCGGTTCTCCAGAACTGGTCAGAACTTGCTGAAACCCACCTCTGATTTGCATCCTTTTAGGGGGTCATTGAAGCTCTTGGATGTTTATCTGTATATTTGGGGTCACTTGAGTAGTGCTAATGGTTCCTGTACTCTTCAAGTTTTCTGGAAATCCGTTCATGCTTCTACACCTTTTGGAGGGTGTTCATCCCAAATTGCAGACTTTTAGCTATGCAATTTGGGATGAACACTGTTTTCTATAAAAACAGAAGATTTCTGTAAAATGATATGTGATAGGTTAAATTACAAGTTATTTTCATGATTAGCAGCCAAAAATCTGTAAGATATATGCAAAAGTGTTCAGGAAGCAAAATCTTTGAAGTCCAGTGTAACCAGTGGTGGTATTCACTTACCTTCACTATCAGTTTGCATGTGCAGAGTGTCAAAAACCGGACCTGATGATATCCAGGCAGGTGGGCGGAGCCTCCTGCATCTGCTACCAGTTTACTCGAATTGGTTAGAACTGGCAAAATACCACCACTGACTGTAACTCAAGGTGGCAAACATACACAATGCTCCTTCCTCTTCCTACTATTTGTTTATTTCTATTGGTTTCTGGGATTACTGAGTAATTTTTCATTTAATGTGGTTTTCTGTTTTTTTTAAAAAAAAATACTTCAGATCAGGGGTGTCAAACTTGGCCTCATTGCAGGCCATATCAGGATTTTGTTTGCCCTTGGGGGGCCAGAGTGGGCATGGCCTGGTCATCATGGCCAACTGGGTAGGCGTGGCTGGGGTGGGCCAGGGCAGCACGGTCTGGTCCCTCACTGTCTCCAGGATGACCCAGTGGGACAACTCTGGGCCTACCATGGGCCGAATCTGGCCCACAGGCCATGTGTTTAAAATGTCTGCTTTAAATCAACCGTTGTAGAAGTTGTAAGATTCATATGCCCAAATTTAATGAATACATTTTAAAGAAGTTTTCTACATAGTGCCTTTTTGCAAAATGGGCAAGGAAGTTGTATGAATATCCTTTCTTTCACTGTATCATTATCTTTCCACTGGACATTCTTGGCTTCCCAAGAAGGCTTCCCTTAATTTGCATTCAGTCCCAAGGAAATACATCAGAAGGGAATGCCTACCATGGAACTTTTTCATATACTATTACCAGTAAAGATAAATTTTCTTCTTGAAGAACTTGATGAATTTCTCCTTCCCCTGGAGAAATTCAGGGGGGGGGGGGAATTGTCTACTCAATTTCCCTGCTTATAAATTTTGTCAATTGTGAGCAGTCATTTGTGCTTATCTGGATCTGAAACTCCTGCTTTAGAGAGGGAAGCACGAGTTAACTTGATCTACTTTCTCCTTCAACAAAGAGAATAAATTCTGCAGTCTACATAGCTTCAGATTCCAGCAGGAACTTACATTGTTTGATGATCTTTGGATAAAGATCTCCATTGACCAATTAGATATGGAGTTTCCCCACCCCCACCACACAGTTTTAAAAAAGATCTTCAAAATGATCTACTTTACTTTCAAGAAAGGAGCAAAACAGCTCTGTTAGTTTCTTTTTCATTAGCAGCAACAGGAGAAAAGAAAAGAGAGAGAAAGAGAAGATGGCAAAGCAGCCACATTCACCAATGTCAGTATGCCAAAACCAGTGCAGAAATATAATGTGATTTCTGACTGTGAAGTGACAGGTACTACACATAACAGTAATTTTGATATTAGTTCACAAATAACATCAGACACATTCAACATTTATATTTACACCTACTGCAGAGCATAGGAAGCCAATTTCCACGTGTGATACTAATGTGTAATGAATCGCATGTCTGAGAAAACATTGAGCACTGACATAAATGAAAGCCACTGTATAGTATTGGAAGGAGTTTTTAAAAATAGACAGAAAAAGCTATCATTTGTTATACCTTAATTTTTTTATTTTTTTTTTAGTAATTCAAGAAGGTTTAATAAAAGATAAAGTATCATTTCAAAGTCACACAGATACAGCTCAAAATATTGTCCGGTGACAGTACCGAAGACATGGTGTTGAACTGAAAAAAATATAAAGGAATAATAACTTTTTTTTCAGGTAATCAGATGGATAGAAATAAGAGATAGAAGTAGGGCTGTTAATGACACCATCATTGAAATGACTGACAAGCCAATACCTATATTTTTTTAAGATCTCTAGCACAAATCCTCCGTCTAACAGCTCTTGAAGAGTTTTCAAAACTCAACATAAAAAGAAATTGTAGAGAAAAACTGCATCAATGGAGGTTTATGGCAAACCTCCAACTCCAGGAAGATAAAAGAACAAAGAATCAAAGAGTAACAGAGTTGGAAGGGACCTTGCAGGTTATATAGACAAGATATTCCATATCATTCCAGACAAATGGCTCTTCGATCTCTTAGAGAACCTCCACTGATGGAGCCCCCATAACTTCTGGAGGCAACCCATTACACTGATTAATTGTTCTCACTGTCAGAATTTTTCTCCTTAGGTTGGATCCCCCTTTAATGAACTTCCACTTGTTACTTCTTGTCCTGCCCTCAGGTGCTTTGACAAATTAGGTCGACCACATCTTCTCTGTGACAGCCTCTCAAATACTGAAAGTCTGCTATCATGTCACCCTTAGTCCTTCTCCTTGTGAGGCTAGACATTCCCAATACTTATAACTGTTCTTCATATATTTTAGTTTCCAGTCCCCTAATCATCTTTGTTGCTCTTCTCTGCACTTTTTCTAAGGACTCAACATCTTTTTTTGTATTATAGTGATCAAAACTGAATTTGATTGGCTTCATTTCAGTGGGGGGGCGGGGACGCAATTATGCAGAAACCTTCAACTTATGAAAACTATAACTAACCAGGAGAATTCAACAGCAGCCTCTTGGTCTATTTCATCACAACGCCAGTGAGAACAGAGGTCTGCTTAAATAAAAAAAATTATTTCAGTAAACCCCCTGCTTGGCTGCTGTGACTAGTTAGTATCATATTGTTGCCAACAAAGTTGCTCAGATTCTGCCTGCCTTTAAGATAAGGCAGGAACTGCAAAGACTCTGCCCCTCTACTCTATTGTATAATAGTGTATAATAACAGAATCTTGAAAGCCTGCATGGTATCCCTCTGTCCCCTTGTGTTTGTACCAAACAAAATCAAGGCAGGAATATTTCTCACATGTTATCCTTTCCCAAACTTGAGTTGTCAATTACCCTATGGTTCTTGAATTTCTTCCTCAAAATTGTTTCCATATGCCAGGACAGATTTGCTGAAACTTTGAACCCCATATGGGTGAAGGCAATTGAAACCATACTGTGTCACCTTATCTGGGACTCCTTCTGGCTTATGGACTTGGATGAAGTAAATAAGATGCTTTCTCAGCTATCCCCAGGAAACTTAGGTTCGAACCTTGCTCCTCCTGAGCCCAAATGAGCTGTATATTGGATATTGAACACTTTGACATTGATATCCTATAGTTTAGGAAGCAATGATGCCAATAGCCTTGAAACTGACTGTGATGTTCATCTTCTTGAAAAGGTCCTGTGTGAAATTTACTTCACAACGATTGCTCTGTCTCTAACTTACTCTTTGGGAGGAAGGTTACTGAGATTGTGGTCAGTGCAAAAATTATAGGATGACAAGAAAAAACAAATTAACTGGAACCTTTTCAGTCAGGATTCAGATCTCTGTATGGGATAGAGACTCACTGTTGCTGATGACTTTTGTCAGCATCTAAATGAAGACAGTATGCCCCTTATGGTCATATAAGGAGTTTCTGGCCTTCAGTATCTATAACCATGGTATTGTTCTAGACTCTAGTCCAGGGGTCAGCAACCTGTGGCTCTGGAGCAGCATGTGGCTCTTTCATCCCCCTGCTGTGGCTTCCTGTCACTGGTCGGCTCCACAATTGATAGGGCTTTCTGTTAGGACAGATAGAGGAAAAAGGATGCCACACTAGGAGGAGACTCTATGGTGGGTGAACCGGACTTCCAGTTGGCTCCAGAATTGAATGGGGGACTTCCAATTAGGACCTTTGTGGCTCTTTGAGTGTCTAAAGTTGCTGACCCCTGCTCTAGTCCAAATGAAACAATTAGTGATTGGGAGCAACGTTTTGCAATGTTTCTATTCATTTTTAAGTCGGCTGCTCACATGGTGATAGGGAGTGATTGTCCAAAGGATGCTATCTTGTAGGATTAATCCCACCTTCTTTAAATATTTACATAAAGCTGCTGTAGGATGTTGATAGGCATAGTGATGATTCCCAGTTATACATTACTATCCAAAGCCATTCAGGAGATGTTGTAAAAATTTTGATTCAGTATCTAAGGATGTAAAATAAACTTGGTAGTTATCCATCAAGCTTATTTTTCATCTGTTGGGTTGCCTGTCTCTTAATGAGGTGGCATTTCCACCAAATGAGAAGACTCGTGACTTAGAGGTTCTCCGGCACTTGTGGCTATGTCAGGATAGGGTAGTGGAAGTTAGAGTCTTTGGCCAACTTTAGCTGGTGAATCAGTTGTAAACCTATCTGGAAGGTGAGCATCTCACCCCAGTAACTGGTGCTCTCATCAGCACTCATTTGAATTCTGCAGTGCTCTTTACAGGAGGCTGCTTTGAAGACCACCTGAAAGCCTTAATTGGATGAGAATACAATCTACTTGTTGGAAGACATTGCTGACAATAGCACATTACATCTGCTCCAATCCTGTACTAATTGATTATGGATCCTGGTTGTCTTTACAGCTATTATGGGAAAACAGCTTCATATAATGCTGGGCCAAGCCTTAGGAATCACATCTTGAATGCACTTGGGTACTACATACTGTATGCACTTGCACACATGTATATTTATGGTAATAGAGAACAGAATATGGTAGAGACTGAAAGATGGGAGAAAAGTCTCATTCTTTTTTCTTACCTGTCTGTTTTAGATCACTGCTTCTCAGATACAATTTCTCTACTTATTATACTTTGGGAAGATCATTAAAAAGGAGGAGGTATCCTTAGTCTTGGTCACCCTAGTTAAATCATTACTTTGTGCTATTTTTGGTAGTAAGGAAACTACAATCTTGAGCATGGGCAGAAATGGGGGAAATAATTTTTTTTACTCCTCATTGTCAGCTGCCATCTTATGTTTGTTGTGCTTTGCTGTTAGGAGTGACAGACTGCCATGAACTGTGGGAGGGGAAACAAAGGGGCAGGGGATACTTGGGGAAATGAAAGTAGAGACTGTGCTGCCTTAAGATGCTGCTCCAAGGTCATCCAGCTGGCAAAAGGAGGGAGCCGCATACCAACTGAGCTCTGGCTGACTGTAATGAAAACATATTGCATGGACTTGATTGGTCATAGACAGTTGGGGGGTGGAGTAGAATTTAGGGATTTTGGTGCGCAATTCTCAGTTCTGGCTATGCAATATTGCAATATGCTTGATCTCTAATAAAACTATAACTTTATCAACAAATGGAGCCAAAGATCATTTCTATTTAGAGGCTTAAGTCATGGTAGGGCTGAAATCCATATTCCTGCCTCCCCATTTCCATAGGGAAGATGCAGTGTGTTTCCTATCAATCAATTATAGATATGTCATCTGTACAGATAGTGGACATCCTTTGGCCATTAGGAATCTTCCCCCACCCACCCCCAAAAATTTTTTTACCATCTAAGTTAGTAAAACTACGCAAGATTTATTTATTTATTTATTTATTTTGTCACAACAATATATGTAGGTATCATACAAAAAGATTATATAGTAGATAAACACATATATGAGTAAATATAAGGAGGTATAAGCATATATATAGGAAGAAGAAAAGAAAAATAATAGGACAGGAACGGTAGGCACGTTTGTGCGCTTATGCACGCCCCTTGTGGTCCTCTTAGGAATGGGGTGAAGTCAATAGTAGAAAGTTTTTGGATAAAACTTTTAGGATTATGGGAAGATACCACAAAGTCAGGTAAAGTATTCCAAGCACTGATGATTCTGTTACAGAAGTCATATTTTCTACAATCTAGATTAAAGAGTATTCCTGTGTTACATTTACAGTAAAAAAAAATGGATTCCTTTGTCCTATAATGTACATAATTTTACAAACTACTTTTTATTAACATACGGTAAGCTCCAAGAGGTCTTTGTCCTATTGATCCACATCACAGAGGATTTAGTCTCTTGGAATATAGTAAGAAAACTGGAAAGATGGGCTGCAAACCTGTATATAAGACATATATGGCAGCCAGTAGTGGGTTTCAAACTCCGTCACTACCGGTTTGCTTGTGGCTATACATGTGCTCATATGCACAACACTTCTGCACATGCACAGAGACGTTCAGGTGGGTGGGTGGAACTTCCCACTGCCGGCACTACTGGTCCACCCAATCCACAGCAAACATCCACTGATGGCAGCCGATGGTTTAGGAACTTTTTTTTTTTTTTTTTTTTATTCAAAAAGTTTTTATTAGTCAAAAAAAGGTTTATACAAATACATATCAGGTATGGTAAATTTTCATTTTTCTTATCTAAAATAAGAATTTTACTCAAATTTTTTAACACATACAACAGCCATATGGCAAGCAGGTGACACGAAGTAGCTAAGTTTACAAATTTTAAATACGTAATAAAGAAGAGTCAAGAATAAACAGAATATCGTACAAAAGAGAATAAGGAAAACCAACACAATCCCAAATATCTTTATCACTTCCTAGTTTTGGATCTCAGAACTCTGGGTTCAGCCTGACCCAACTCCAGGGCCGCAACAGCGGCAGCCGCTCGCCCCATGATCTATAACCTCCTTCTTCAATTCCTGGGTCATCTGATTCCAGGAGGGCTTTGTGTTCCTCCACATAGGCCGTAGCCTCCGCAATTGTACTGATTTTTTCGTAATGCCCTCCCGAAAATCATCAATCCTCTGGCATCAGCCATCTGAAGCCCACTCCTTCTGGTACAATTTGCTTGACAAAAATAATATTTCTTTCTTTTTCACGCACCTGTCTGGGAATCTGCCTCAGAATGGCTATCTCCTGCCCCTGTAAATCAGTGCCCCACTCCTATGTTTTCTAAGAATTTCATCTCGCCTCTTCTCACAAATTTGACATGAACCTCTCTGGGAACTGCATGCGTGCGTGCATATTGCGAATTAACTCTATAAACTCGATCCACATCCCAATTCATGAAATCAACACCTCTCCCAAGAAATTCTCCCAACAATTTAGTCACAACATCTCTCAAGTCTTCTTGGTCCACTTCTTCCAAATTTTGAAACCTAAGGAAATAAGACATTTTATCCATCTGTAGTCCAAGCACAGCATTGCCTGTCGACTCCTCTCTTTTCTGCACTGCCCGCATCTCACCCTCCAAACCTTCCACTTTCTGCTTGTTTTCTGCTGAAACTTGTTGAGTATCCTTTAAATCCTTTTGGATAGTCACAATTTCTGCTCTTATTTCATCCAATTTCTTGTCCATATTAGATAACTTTTCCAAAATTCTCCATCTCTCCAGCAGTTGGTCTCTGACCTTTGCCATTAAGGAAAAAAATACAAAATCCTCAGGCAGGCACAGTATCCTTGTAATTTCCTCCGGATCCACCAGGGGCACTCACAGGAGCAACGAGTCCAGAGTACAGTTAGTCAACCAGGAAGTCAAGGGAAGTGATGTCATCAAAATTCTCATAGTGAAGGCGGAAGCTGGACGCCACCACTGTTCCCCAGAAGGAGGGGGCCTCAAACCTTCCCTCCTAAATTTCTCCATCACCTCTTCTCTCCAGAGCTCCACAAAACCGTAATCTTCTTATTTTAAGTTCTCCTCTCTCCAGAATAACTCGTGCTCCTTCCAACCGCAGGGGAGAAAACCCCCGCACTCCGGAGCACTCCACCACGCCACCGATATTCCCTTCCCTTCTCCTCCTCAATTCTTCTCCGTTCCCTGTTCACCACCAGGCTGCTGCAGTTATAAATCCAATGCCCCGGTGTCACCGGGCACAGCGGCCCAGGCGACGACCAAAATAATGGCCGCGGCCTGTGGCCTCCAAACCCCGCCAAGCCTAGGACGCGCCAGCATCGGTCCCCACAGTCCTGTATGTCGGCTGGGAGACCCCTGGCGAGCCGTCCGTGCGGCAGGTGTCCTTTTCGGAACACCTGGCCCCTGAGGGCCTCGGCGGCGGCCGGATTCGGGCGCTGGAGGCAGGAGAAGCCTTCCAGACGTCCGTTGCCGCTGGACACCGGAAGTCGTCTCTCGGTTTAGGAACTATTTGTGAGGCTGCTAAAACACCACAACATAGCTCAATGTTTAGAAAGAAAATCACTTTCAAACCAATGAAGGTGGTTACTTGTAGAATAATAACCTTGTGAATAAATGAAAATATTGTGAAGCCAAGTAAAATGTAATTGTGAATGGTATGATGCAGACTCAGTTGAGTTGGTACTTCTTACAGTTTCCATCCATGGGGTATTTAGAGATTTACTTTAGATTTTGTAAGTATTATTTCTATTTTTTAGAGATTCTCAGCTGATGAAAGTAAACTTTTTTCTCTTATCTCAAATAACATAATCTAAAGGATTTGGGATACGTCAAATATGCTGAACTAGCAAGAAGACAAATATTTTGAAGCCGATCTCCTAAACTAACATTTCTTGACATATAGGTCACAATCTTTCTGGGGCAGGGCTGGAAGTTGTCACCAGAATGTCACAAGTTTGGGTGTGTGAGTTCTTAAGAGACCCCTGTGGTCATAAGTATTTTTCTTACTTTTTGATGCAAAAGTATGCTGAATACAAAGCAGCCTGACCTTTCAGAGCTCTGCATGAGGCCTAAGTGTGTATGTGTTTGTGTGTGTGTGCATTGTTTGTTTTCCAAAAGAGAAATAATCATGCCAAAGCTTCGCTCTGTGGGGAGCATTTGCAATATATAAATGTATTAAGTCGATAAATAAACGGATGGATGTATATTTGAAAAGCCCCATGAAAAATTCTGATCACCTAACTCAATATTCCCTCTCCAGAAAGAATTGAAAAGAAGGCGACGGATGGAAGTTCTTTCGGATTGTGCGGGAGGGGGAGGCAGGAAAAATGGAAGGAAGGATTTGCAAAACCCAAACTTGAAAAAAAGGCGCCGTTAAAGTGCCTGAGAAAAGGTCTCCAAAGCAAATGAGGACCTGTCCATATTTTGAAAGCTGCAGCATTTAAGAGGTACTGATTTAAGATAGCACCATTTGTCTTCCCCACCCAAAACTTTGCTAAGTGACAATGGTAATCTTGGAAACTAAATCTAGATTTTTTTTCTTCAATGTGTACAACTTCAACCACCCATAAAAAAAAAAAGCTTTAAATTTAACTTTGTAAAACAGTTCCCATTAAGTTTTTATTTTGTTTTTATTTTATTAAACTGTAAGATTCTTCAAAAAGGGATGCAGTGGCTTAGTGGGTAAGACGCTGAGCTTGTCAATCGAAAGGTCGGCAATTCAGTGGTTCGAATCCCTAGTGCCGCATAATGGGGTGAGCTCCTGTTACTTGTCCCAGCTTCTGCCAACCTAGCAGTTCGAAAGCACGTAAAAAATGCAAGTAGAAAAAATAGGGACCACCTTGGTGGGAAGGTAACAGCGTTCCGTGCGCCTTTGGTGTTGAGTCATGCCGGCCACATGACCACAGACATGTCTTCGGATAGCACTGGCTCTTTGGCTTTGAAACAGAGATGAGCAGCACCCCCTAGAGTCAGGAACGACTAGCACGTATGTGCAAAGGGAACCTTTATCTTTACCTTTAAGATTCTTCAATGCACTGTTTGGTGGACAGATTATAATTTTATTTTTTAAAAATGTTATATGTATTTCTTGCCCAATGCTAATGAAATCATTACTTTTATTCAGCACTGGTTGGACAGATTTGGTTCTCATTTTAGGAACTTGCAGTTTTACAAAACTTAGGAACCGATGTCCTAAGATTTGCAATAAACAAACAAACAAATACATTTGAAAGGGGTTGCTTTAACGTCTCTCAGTTTGTATCCAGATATTTTCCTAATTAAATCCCAAGGTCCCTTCAGACCATTGGTTTCTATACAATCTATTTCCGAAAGTAAAATACTTTACAGGTAGACCGCTCATTTATCAGGAAGATAGGCGAAGAAATATGTTTTTAGCTCATAGCCCATAAACCTTGTAAGTTGGAAGATAATGTATTTCTCTGAAGAAAACCATCGGCACAATTTTGATTGCTATTAACATGGCAACCCAATTAATTCTTTTTTTTTTTAGATTTCAAAGAATTTGTAATTATTCCAACCACTTTAAAGAGAAAGAAAATGACTATTAATGTGGGCATTATTGAGAGAGTATTAACAGCGGGCATCTATGAAACCATCAGTGAGCCTGAATCAAACAGAATATACCAGGGGAAAAATATGTTTGAGCAATATTATTACCTTAATGAGGAAATGCCTTCCAGGATCTTTTAAATCGTGTAACAATGGACTCGTTTATTTTTTAGGCCATACCAGGAAAGAAATATATGTGTTTCAGAATCTTCAGCAGCCCAGCGACTCTCATTTCCCATCTATCAATCCATTATAGTGCTTCTTACAAGAAACCTCGTTCAAATGTTTCCAGGTATTTCCATCCAGTATGGTCATTGCCAGTGGTGGGTTTCAATTTTTTTTACTATCGGTTCTGTGGGTGTAGCTTGGTGGGCATGGCAGGGGAAGGATACCATAAAATCTCCATTCCCTCCCCACTCCTGGGGAAGGATACTGCAAAATCCCCATTTCCTCCCAAACTGCTGGGACCTGGGAGACAGAGAATAGATGGGGCGGAGCCAGTCAGAATTTTTACTACCAGTTCTCCAAACTACTCAAAATTTCCGCTCCCAGGGGTGGGAGATTTTTTTACTACCGGTTCTGTGGGCGTGGTTTATTTGGTGGGCGTGGCTTGGTCATATGACTGAATGGGTGTGGCCAACTTGAAGTCACTCAGGGCAAGGTGGGGCAGCATATTGCTCTGAGTGACATCAAGTTGGCCATGCCCACTCAGTCACATGACCAATGCTGCAGAGACGATTTCTCCCGGGGGACAGTCAGAGCTTCGCTGCCTCCTCTTTTCCTCAGAGGAGCTGCCCCCAAGTCCTTGCGAAGGGACACACAAACACACACACACACACACACACACACACACACAATGCAACACAACACAACAGAACAGACTCACAAACAATTTAAAAGCAGCTGTATTTCACCCAAAATGGCCCCTGCAACAGCAGGAACCTCACAGTCACAAAAAGCTCAAAAACCAACTTTCACACTTTACACACACACAACACAACACAACTGACTCACACACAATGTAAAAGCAACTGCACTTCATCCAAAATGGCCCCTGCAACAGCAGGAACCTCACACAGCCACAAAAAGCTCAAAAACCACTTTACACACAACACAACACAACACAACTGACTCACACACACACACACAAAATGCTACATAAAGCTTTGTGAGATTTTGTGTGTTTGTGTAGTTAGAGTGAAACACTACAGAAACAGGCCAAATCTCAGAAAGCTGCACAAATATTTTATTATTTTATTTTATTTATATTTTTTAGATCAGTGGGCTCCAACCTTAGTAACTTTAAGGTTTGTGGACTTCTACTCCCAGAGTTCCTCAGCCAGCAAAAGCAGATTGAGTTGCTCACTGAGGAGATGGATTGCAAACAGGCAGATTCAGTTGCTAGCTGATGCAACTGATGTAAAGCATGGCTTTGCCAGCCCGAAAGAAGCTGTAATGAGGTAAGTGAGGAGGGGATTTTGGGTGGGCCAGAGGAAAAAAAGATTTTAAAAGGCTGCTCTGATGATCCCAGCTGAAGTTGCCTAATCACAGCCCAGAAGCTCTTAACTCAGCTGGGATCGCCAGAGGAGCCTTTTAAAACCTTTTGTTTTAACAACCTCTTCGGCCAAAGAGGTTGTTAAAAAAAAATTTTTTTAAAGGGTTCTGATGCTCCCTGCTCAGCCGTGCGATCATCAGAGGGTTTTTTTTAACTTTTAAAAGCCTTTTTTGGCAGAAGAAAAGATGCTTTTAAAAGTAAAAAAAAAATAATAAACCTCTGATGGTCGGGAAACCGGTTCGGGGGCGTGGCCAGCCAGCCATTACTACCGGTTCTCCGAATGCCAGCAGATTTTTACTACTGGCTCTCCAGAACCGGAGTGAACTGGGTGCAACCCACCATTGGGTTCTCCAGAACTGGTCAGAACCTGCTGAAACCCACCTCTGGTCATTGGTGAGAATTCTACTTCAGAGGCCACCCATCTGAAGGATAACTTTGAAGGATAACTTTGAAGGATTGAATAAGTTTTTTAACTTTGGTTTTATTGTATTGTATGTTATTGTTATTTTATCTGGCTGTTAACCACCCTGAGTCCTTCGGGAGAAGGGCGGTATAAAAATTAAAATATTATTATTATTATCATTATCATTATCATTATTATTATTATTATTATTATTATTATTATTATTATTATTATTATTATTATTATTATTATTATTATTATTATTATTATTATTATTATTATTATTACAAAGCTTCATTTGTTTTCCAGAATTTCTCAAAATACATAAAAGTACAGCCAGTTCCTTCAGTACATTGGATGACACCATGTACTACAGCGACTACCCACAATTTCAAAAGATATTTTTCTCAGAGCGCGTGGAGATTGAACTCAGGGCTCTTTGCTATAACATATATGTTCAAACAGTTGAGAACGGGAGAAAACTAGAATGGATGGAAGTTGGCTAATGATCCATTGTGGGGCCTAAAACAGGGCCATGTCACACTTTAGTGTAAATATATATTTTGTTTTTAGAACCAAATAAAAATGTAATAAAATAGGTCATAACTAGACTCTTGTCGTTCTCCATCATTTTCAGGCTGTTGTAGACATAGCAGAAACATTAAAACTGAATCTTACCAGGCCTTAATTTTATTTAGTACAATTTATATCTAATAACTTTTGTAGCCTTTCCCTCACGCTTTTTCAATGTACAGCTTTCACCAAATGAAATGGTGTACATTTCAAATGGAAATACCATTTTTTAAAACTATTTTGATTTTTGCTGTCGTAGAAGTGACCTTGTTCTTCACAATCCTGTTTAAATTTGTTATAAGGTAAAACTTGCCTTTCTTCCTAGAATTAATCTCATATTTAAATCTCCAACCTGTGGGTCGCGTCCCACTAGTGGGCCCTTGAGGGGTTTGCAACTGGGCTATCGAAATGGCCGGTGAGCACACATGTGCATCCTCACTTGCACAAACTGTGGGCAAGGGTGCATGTACATGTTCCATTTAAATGAGTGGCGGATGTGTGTGCATGCCACTCACGCAATGGAGCTGTGAGCCACTTGAGCAGAACCATTCCCTCCCCTCTCCAGTCCGCAAAGCCAGAAACGTAGGGAAAAAATATTGAGAGAGTGTGTGTGTATAGATTCTGGAGAACCAGTAGTGGAAATTTTGAGTAGTTTGGAGAACCAGCAAATACCACCTTTGGCTGGCCCCAGAGTGAGGTGGGAATGGAGATTTTGCAATATCCTTCCCCCAGGACTGGGGAGGGAATGGGGATTTTACAGTATCCTTCCCCTGGAGTGGGGTAAAAATAGAGATTTTGCAGTATCCTTCTCCTGCCATGCCCACCAAGCCATGCCTACCAAGCCACGCCCACAGAACTGGTAGTAAAAAAAATTGAATTCCACCACTGATATATAAATATATGTATGTGTATATATATATATATATATATATATATATATATATATATATATATATAGGTGTGTCTACACACACACACACACACACAAAGGAATTCTGAATATTGTAAAGTTAGTGTTCAGTATACTGCTGATAAGACATTAATCATAAAAACCAAAATATATTAAATTATTTTAACTGTGTAAGGATTTTAATCTCTGGGTTCTTTATCATCAAAATTAACTAAGCATGCATTACCTTTCTTCTTTTAATATTTTTTTTCATTAGATTTTTCAGTTTCCATTTTTATTTTGCTAGTATGGTTTCTTAAGTTTTCTTAATGTTCAGGTAGCATCAGTATATTCCAATTCATAATATTTTCACCTGCAGTTTTGATTCCAGTTGTCATCTCTTCCAAACTTGTCATTCTTTTGATGTTCTTGAAATACAAAGTGAATAGATAAAGGGATAATGCGAATTTCTGTCTCATTCTCTTCTCTATTCTAAACTTTTCAGTTTTTGCAAACTTAGTTCTTACTGTGGCTCTTTATTCACTCGAAAGGTTCTTCGGAAGATTAAGCCAAGGTAGTAACATTAACATATTTCATATTTTGACATGAGAAGAGCCAAGATGGCCACACAGTAGCAGTTTCTGAAATAAGCTCTTGGCTTGCATAGATATTTTGGCATAATCTACATAACCAAAGGTTGCAGTCAATAAAGCAAAGTATAGCTCCTTATTAAATTGCTCTCTTCATTATCTATCTAATTATCTATTTAATGTTGTGTCCCACTGCCCTTTCTGAAATCTGCCTGCTCATTTGACATTTCTCCTTCCACGTATGCCTCTGTTCTTCTTTGGCAAATCTTAAGGAAACATTGCTTATGTGACAAACTTGTGCATTCCCTTATAGTCCCATTCTTCAGCATATACCAATATTTTCCAGCTTTCAGTCCTGCTTCATAGAATAATTAGCCATTTAACTCCCTCTTCTCCTATTGCTGTTTTAAGTAGTTCTAAGGGTATTTTATCTCTGCCTGGTGCCTTCCTGCATGACAGCTGGTCTATTACCCCTTTCACCTCACTTACTAGTAGAGTTGGTTCCCAAATATATTATCTCTCTCTCAACATTTCTGTCATTTTATGAGACCATTTGTTTAGTGTAGCATTTTCTAGTCATCTCATCTACCTCTATTAGAACACCATCATGATTACATTTGCTATGTATTTTATTTTATTTTTTATTTGTTGAGTACGTATTAGATAATATTTATAAGTATAAGAATGAATTGAATACATAAAATGAAAACAATTAAAGGGAACATTAGGACAGGGACCATAGGCACTCTGGTGCTGTTATGCAAGCCCCTTACAGACCTCTTAGGAATGGGGTGAAGTCAACAGTAGACAGTCTTAGGTTAAAGTTTTGGAGATTTTGGGATGAAACCACAGAGTCAGGTAGTGTATTCCAGGCACTGACCACTCTGTTGCTGAAGTCATATTTTCTGCAATCGAGTTTGGAGAGGTTCACTTTTAGTTTGTATCTATTGTGTGCTCGTGTATTGTTGTGGTTGAAGCTGAAGTAGTCATTGACAGGTAGGACATTGTAGCAGATGATTTTATGAGTTATGCTTAGGTGGCATAGGTCTAAATTTTCTAAGCCCAAAATTTCAAGTCTAGTGGCATAAGATATTTTGCTGCGAGCAGAGGAGTGGAGGACTCTTCTTGTGAAATATTTCTGGATGCGCTCAATTGTATTAATGTCTGATATGCGGTGCAGGTTCCAGACAGACGAGCTATATTCGAGAATTGGTCTAGCAAATGTTTTGTATGTTCTGATTAGTAGTGTAATATTACCAGAGAAGAAGCTACGCAAGATTAGGTTTACAACCCTTAATGCCTTTTTGGTGATGTTGTTACAGTGGGCTTTGGCACTTAGATCATTTGATATGAGTACTCCAAGGTCCTTGACAGTCCTTGAGAAATCTTCTCTAAAAAGTGTTCTCATTTTGTTTTTGCTATTTTCCTTTATCTGTTGACAATCTTGATTTTTTTTTCTTGTCTTTTCCTGGGCTTGGTGTTGAAAGTCTTATGTTCAATTACAATAATTATATCATTGCCCAAGGCATTCATCCTGCTTTTCCTTGGCTATCATGGGAACCTGTTCAAAAAAAGCATTTGGGCCTTTGAAATTTGGGGATTTTTCCTCCACTTTGGTTTTTATAATGCTTCTTATCTCTCCATGCATCATTTCAAATTCTCTTTCAGGTAAGTCAAATGTAGTGTCTTTACATTATTTTTGACTGCCCATTATCCAAGTGAAATTTTGCAGAAACACCCGCTGTCTTTAATTTTATACATTTAATCTGTAAATTTGATACCAATAATTTATGGTCTGTTCTACAATCTTCACCTAAAGAATGCCTTAACTGGATTGTGCTTCTAGAACTTCTTTTCCTATTATATAGTCAGTTTGATTACAATGATATCCCGGTATAGTCTCCATTTATGTTGCTTGAAGCAAGTGCTAGCAGTGAAGAATTTTATTTGCAAAATGCTATTAACCTTTTTTCTACATTATTACATTTACCTGGTCCAATCTTCCTACCATCCAGGTTCCTCTATTTCTTCAATGTTTGCATTCCAGTCACCCATTACTGTTTGTTTGTGTTTTGTGTGTGTGAGAGAGTGTTTTCTATATGTCATATTTAACGTATCTTTCAATTTGCATAATTTTTTTGCATGTCTTCAACCACTTTTAGTATGAGTACACATTTGTGTACCACTGATGTTCACCTGATAGCCACAAATTCAAACAGATATTAAAGCAGTTCAGGGCTTTAGCCACAAGGGGAGAAAGACACTTTGGGACAAGTATAGGTAAGAATATATCTTCAGCAATTTTCCAAATCAATTATGGATTTTTCCTGGATCATGCAATCCTAAGGACAGATGCAGGTACTTTAATAAATTGCTAACAGTGATGCACAAGTCCTTAACAACATAATCTGGAGCTCATTTTCTCCTTCCAATCTAAAGCACAGCTAGGATCAAATAGACATAAATCTGTCATTTATTAAATTATAGCTAGGTACATCTTCAGCAACATTCTTACTGACTATCATTGCCATACCATTCCTTCTTATTGTGTCATTCCTCAAATTAAGACTTCAGATCCATAGGGGAAAAAATGCCTTAGATTGTGTGTAGCCATTTAAAATCAGGAAGTACTTCCTGGCAACTCTTTAAACTAGCTGCATTCTTTTACAAGATCCTGGTTGCCCTGTGCACCTGTAGTGCAGTCCAGAGGTGGTATTCAGCAGGTTCTGACCAGTTCTGGACAACCGGTAGCAGAATTTTTGTGTAGTTCGGAGAACCAGTAAATACCACCTCTGACTGGCCCTGCCCCCATCGATTCTCTCAGCCGATCAAGAGGAAATGGGGATTTTGCAGTATCCTTCCCCTGGAGTGGAGAGGGAATGGAGATTTTACAGTATCCTTCCCCTGCCACACCCACCAAGCTACGCCCACCAAGCCATGCCATGCCCACTAAGCCACACCCACAGAACCGGTAGTAAAAAAAATGAATCTGGTGCAGTCCCTGACACAGAAGTATTTGGTTTAAGGAATAGCAGTCAAGAGCTATGTGCCTGCCTTCATGTGCTCTAATCCCTTCACATTGATGAAAGTGCTGCATAGTCCTATTGAATAGCATACCTGATGAGCCTATGATTTAAACTGGCCCATTCTTGCCCACATAAATTTACTTTTTCTCAAAACATTTAATTTAGTGCACTTCACTATGCTTTGACAATATTTTATTCCCTCTAGTTTATGCTCTTCACATTCCATATTCTAACTATATGTCCTTGTAAAATAAAGAACTCATTTTTCAATACTGACAGCAACAGCAACGGCCGGATTTCCTTGGAGCTTTAGCCTGGCCACATCATCATCTCAGATTTACACATGAAAGCTAAGCATTATTCCACTGTCACTACTGGGAAGCCTCACATCCAGACATCCTATCATCTGACATATAAACTTGTCTAATTAGTTCATCACATTCATGTGGCTATCTTTGCAAAGATGCAGAATCGTTTTGGCACATTCTTCCTCCGGTTTTGATTGCAGAGTTTGTTTTGGCTTCTCTCACAACTTACAGTCCCACCTGCCCTCACCTCTATTATGGATTATTCTCAATCTTACCACCACCCCTTCTTTTTTATTGTACTGGCAAGAACAATTCTTGAATACTGCATCCAGTTTCAGTTACCACATTACAAAAAAAGATATTGAGACTTTGGAAAAGGTGCAGAGAAGAGCAACTAAGTTGATTAAAGGTTTGGAGATTAAAACATATGAAGACCAGTTGCAGGAATTGCATATGGCTAGTTAAAGAAAAAAAGGGGTAGGGGTGAGATGATAGCAGCATTCCAGTATTGGAGGGGCTGCCACAAAGAAGAGGGAGTCAACTTATTTTCCAAAAGGCAATTTCTCAGAAGGCAAGACAAGAAACAATGGATGGAAACTAATCAAGGAGAGACACAACCTGGAATTGAGGAGAAACTTCCTGACAGTGAGGACAATTAACCAGTGGAACAGCTTGCCTCCAGAAGTTGTGGGTGCTTCATCACCGAAGGCTTTTAAGAAAACACTGAACAGCCACTTGTGTCAAATTGTATAGGGTCTTCTGCTTGAGCGTGGGGGGGGTTGGACTAGAAGACCTCCAAGGTCCCTTCCAGCTCTATTCTGATTTGATTTGATTCTCTTTGAGAGTTCATGCTTTTGCCAGCATCACTCTTGACATCACTGAAGCTACTGATCCTTTGTCTCACATCAAGGGAGTAATTCCTGGGAAGGGAATTTTGAAAGGTGTCTAACATAGTCACTGCACAACAGATCGATATATTAATCATTCAGTAAACTAAACTCACAAGATCCAAGATGATTCAATAGTCGATGCATAGGAACCTGAATTATTTTATTAACAGAAACAAGGAAACAAAACTCTCACAAATGAAAAAAAAAAGCATGTCTCAAATCAAGTACACGATAGAGAGAAAGATAATCAGGATTACAAAATTGCATAAGTAAAAAGCAGCAGAAAAAATGAATGGAAAGAGCATGGTGCTAAAAAACCCTTTTCCTGAACCTACACCGAAATCTAATCTTTTTTTTTTCTTTAAGCACTTTGAATTTAACTCTGTAATACAGCTTCAGTAAAGCATATGTTTTCACCAAAGCATGAATATGTACAAATGACTAATGCTAGACATATGGGAATAGGCAACTGGTTGGATATGGTATGTATTTCTTGTAGAAAGCACAGAGGAAACATCCTTATTTAATTATGCTTCTGTATTATGAAGTTTGCTCTCATATGCTCTCTTTCAGCCGTTGCCTGTTAGAAATGAACTTTTTTATCATTAATTCTATTGTCATTTTTTTATTGCCATTAATTTTCATCCATCTGTTAAGATAACAATGACTGGTTTTAAAATTAAAATACTTATCTCTATTACAGCCTCATAAGGGGGGGGAGATAATCATAACAATAAATCACAAATTTGCAACCTGCACTAATTACAATAATGGTGACAATAGTGACTTTTTATTATGCCCCTTCAACCATCCCAGTTGGATAAATACAAATTAAATCGACTAATGTCTAGTCTCACAGTGTGAAGCATAGTGTGCTACCTTCTCTGATGATGCCTTTGAACAATCCTAGAAAACTCGCCTAGGGCTGGTAGAAGATGAGTGAAAAATTCTTTCCGTGCTTTCAGAAATTTTTTAAAAATGCATCCAGGCCTGTAAGAAATAAATAAAGCTATTCTGCAGTTTTCACATGCAGTGAAATACAGTGGTGTATCAACACCCCAGATGTTTACCATTGAGACATGAACCAAATCAATAATCTCTTTTCCATCATATAGCAAATTTATACTAATACTAGCTGATAACCCAGCGTTGCCTGGGTGTTTATTTATCCCAATCCTGTAGTAGACAGGAAGAGCAACTTCGCCCTGAGTCTTGATTTCGGTGAGAATTAAATTAGTTAAAAATATTTTCCCTGTGCCCCCAGAAGCGTCAAGTAAAATGATACTACCATGTTGTTTTGCTAGCTGATCCATGATCATTTGGTATACTTTTTTCTGATCTTGATTTAGAAGTGGTTTCTTGTCCACGATATATGCGCTAAGCTGTTCGACATCATAGTTATTTTCTCGTATGTAATCTGCGTGAAGTTTGTCATGTCGGTCTCGTAGTGGTGCAGGCAGGCTGAGTTGCAGTAATCTTTTATTGATCATGGCCATACATTTGTCCTCAAGAATAACCAAAGTCTTGTTGAAAATGTCTGAACCAAATGTACTTTCTAATGTTGGATTTTCCCCCTTACCAGACGGAGCCCCCTTGTGGAGTACTGTGAAGCCATTACCATGGCAACTCCACTGTGCTGTACAGTAGAAGCCATTTTAAGGCAGTACAGTAGAAGCCATTTTAAGGCACAGCAGGCTGTATCTAAACAGAACACACACCTGAGGGGTGTTAGGGGTGTCTTACCCCCCACAGTATTTCTTTCCAGAGAGTAAGTCATCTGTGTACCAAGTTTGATTGAAATTGCTTGAGGGATTCCAGAGTTATGCTGGAACATACCCACACACATACACAGAGCCATATATATATATATATATATATATATATATATATATATATATATATATATATATATATATATATATATATATATATATATATATATATATATATATATATATATATATATATATATATATATATATATATATATATATATATCGCTTCGACGAAATCCCATTCGTCATCTTCAGGCTAGGTGTTTCTCCTAGAAGCACAAAGCTGTAAACGCCTAGCCTGAAGATGACGAATGGGATTTCGTCGAAACATCGCCAAGACACTTCCAATTTTACGCAGGAGAAAACCCGAATAACCAAAGACCTACATATATATAATCTACAGAGCAAGAATGATTGACATCTACATGAAAAATAAACATTCTCCACAGTTAATAAGAGTCCAACATATATAAAAAGCATCAAGTTGTATGTCCCTAATCTTTACTAATTCAGAAATAGCACCAAGCAGGAATCCTTGAAATTCTGCCTATAGCTAAAGAGGTCAAGAGCTGAACCAGGGATCTGAGGAATAAAAAGTACATAAGTACAGAGCTACAATATTCCACCATTGAACATCATTTTACTTTGCTTCATGGAAATGTCTAGGGATTTCAGATAACGCAGGCTGGAGACAGAGTGTAATTTTCAAAATTTAGATCAAGTCTAATTAGTTCTCATACTTAGTTGGAAATTTTGTTTCCCACTGTAATCAGGAATAATACAGTATGTAAGAGGTCTAATCTTGAGGTGACATCAAAAGATGCCCAGGTTCAAACCACAACTATTTTGTGTGGATTTCTATATTAGTAATACTAATGTCTATATTAGTAACACACAAATCCCAGGTGGGATTGAGATTCAACGAAGAGTGAGCAAAACTAAGGTTTTCTTGCCTGTTCTCTCTGTGTCCTATTCTAACCTACTAAACAATTATTCTGATGATAACAGAACCCTTTGGAACCTTGGAGAAGAAGAGGGGGAGATGAAACAATGGGGAAATGAGAAGAGTTCAGCCAGTCTCTTTAACACAAGTGTACAACCAAGTCTTTTTACTTTTGTTTTCAATCATGATCATATCTAATCTAAATGCCTGCAACAAAGGATGAAACCTAGAGCTCATCTCCTCCCCAACCACCAGAATTAATGGCCTGATATTTGAAATATAGTTATATCTTTTCTACAAGCAAGAAGTCAGAAATGTCAGAACCTCCCCACTCCTACTGCATAAATTACAGAACAAAGACTTGTTTTGTCCAATGTTCATGAGGGTGAGAAAAAGAGTTAGCACCACAAGTCCCTAGAAGGAGAAGAACAATTATTCTGTCATTAATATGACTTTCTGAAAATGAATTGGAATGTTGGAAGAGCTTTGGGAATGACAGAGTAGCAAAAGGCACTGAGCTAGAAATTGGAGGCTGTGAGTTCTAGTGCCATCTTGGATACAAAACCAGCTATATGACCTTGAGGCAGTCACTGTGTTTCTGCCCAAAGAATCTGGCAATGGCAAATCATTTCAGAAAATGTTGCCAAGAAAATGGCCAGGGCTTATTCAGGCAGTTCAGGCAGTCACCAGACATCAAGAGCCTTTGGGTTTTTCTTTTTTTCAGTTTTAAAAGAAACCCGAGATGCATATTTTAACAACCACTGTCCTTTGTCCTATCTAATGAAAATCAGGGAGGGAAGGTAGGAAAAAAACACCTACAGGTTTTGTTTTGTTTTCTTTTGTTTTGCCAAAATATTTTGTCTACACTTTCCAGTACTTCCAACTACTCTGCAGCAAATTGTGTATTTGGAAAAGCTGTCAAACAATGCAGTGAATATTTTGTTAAGTATATATTACAATCACATCACATCACATAGGGAACAAACTGCTTGCCCCTCATTGAAAATAAATGAAGTTCTAACAGTTCTTTTTTTGGTGTGAATTTCTTTCAGCATATCCATGAAATAAAAGGCATCTTCACATGAATTTACAAGACTGCCACTGACAGAACAGCATTTTCCCTTACACATATTTACGGGAGAGAAAAATATCCACTATTAAATGACCTGGACATAATATGATGCAGCCAAATAAGCTGAAAAGGAAATTGAAAACAACAACTAGTGTACATAGGTGACTTTTACACACTTGGTTGAGTTTTCCTTGGTGGTTTATTGTTCCTTGCTGCTGAGAGGATGACCTTTTGTGTTTTTTCACATTTATAAAGCTGCCCAATTTCTTGATGATTCTTGGTACTCCATATGTGGTAAGCCAAGATAAGAAAAAAGGAAGATGATTATATTGTGGAACTGACATAGAACCCATAACACAGAGAATCACATTCCAACCTAGCTCAAAACCTCACAAAAGAACTAAATCTTTAGGGCTCATTTAAAAGAGAGCAGGATCAGGACTGTCTGAATCTCTGGTGGGAGCCATTGGATGATGGAAGGGGCCTATAGCATTTGACCCTGACTGATCTAACATGATGGGCAGAAAAAGGGAGATAGGCAGCCCCTCCAGTGATTAGATTGTGCCATGTACATTTTTAACTATGACAACCAATACCTTGAATTATACCCACAAAACTACTGATAGCCAGTGCAGTTTATGAAACCAAGTTGTTTACATGGGTATCTTGTGGCATTCCCAATCACTGGTATCACCACATTCTTGACTTTTGTTTTCCCCCATGCATGTATAAGAATAGAAAAAGCAAAAGTATTTCCAGCTCATAGAACCAATCGGCTGCTCAGAATTTTAAATATAGCTCCAAATGAACAACCAATCACATGACCATCTGACCACACTGCCACACAAAACATTTATAAGCTAAGGAGAATAGGACAAGAAAAATCCTACTGATGATGTTACCTAGTCTGGTAATGAAATGTTCCGAAACTAAACTGAAGCACGCTTGGAGAGCACACCACTGCCAAAATCTAAAGCCCGAGTTACAACTATTTTCTATTATTTCACAGAGTAGGGTATCTAGACAGGGCAGCACAACCAGGGTAGGACTCCCTTCCCCTTTCCCACGTTATTGCTAATATACCAGTCAGGTGAGTGCACGGAAGATAGGGAAAGAGAACCCTATGGTAAGTGACAGCGTGGAAATTCTACTTTTTATACTATTCAACAAACTCCTTGTCTCCCATCCACTTGTGTATGGCTCCAAAGTTGAATACCTTTCACTTCATAGAGATGAGCCAATGTTCTTAGAAAGCCCTGTCAAATATGCCACCCTGGAGGCTTCAGTTGGAAAAAACACATTACAGCATGCATCACCCCCATGCTCCCGAAGAAGGCGAAGGGAAAGCCTCTGCAGCTGACTCTCCTTTCATAACTGACATGTGGAAAACAATGAGGATTCCTGGTTGTTGTTGTTTTTTCCTAACAACTCTGAGGTGAAATCCAAGGAATCTCATCATCAGGATCCTTGGATCTGGAAGATATGAGTGTTGGCTAATAGAAAAGAGACTGTAGCCAATCGGTCAGTCCTAGAGGAGATCAACCCTGACTACTCTTTAGAAGGCCAGATCCTGAAGATGAAACTGAAATACTTTGGCCACCTAATCAGAAGGAAGGACTCACTGGAGATGAGCCTAATGGTGGGAAAGATTGAAGGCAAAAGAAGAAGAGGACTACAGAGAATGAGGTGGCTGGACGGAGTCACTGAAGCAATTGAATCAGTACAATTGAACGTGTCCAGAAATATTTTACAAGAAGAGTTCTCCACTCTGAATACAACAAAATACCTTATGCCACCAGACATGAAATCCTGGATTTAGAAAATTTAGAACTACGCCGCCTTTGACATGACCCGAGTTTAACTCATAGAATCATCTATTACAATGTCCTTCCTGTTGAAGACTACTACAGCTTCAATTGCAACAATGCACAAGCACACAACAGATTTAAGCTTAATGTTAACCGCTCCAATCTTGTTTGCAGAAAATATGACTTGAGTAACAGAGTTGTTAATGCCTGGAATAAACTAACTGACTCTGTGGTCTCTTCCCAAAATCCCCAAAGCTTCAACCAAAAACTATCTACCATTGACCTCACCCCATTCCTAAGAGGTCTGTAAGGGGTGTGCATAAGAGCACCAGTGTGCCTACCGTTCCTGTCCTATTGTTTCCTTTTGTTATATCCAATTAATATAGTTATTACATACTCATACTTATATATTGTATAATTATTTCATGCTTATGCTTATATATACTGTGTGACAAAATAAAATAAATTAAAATTAAAATTAAATAAATAAAGCAGTCGGTGTGAGCTTAAATGGATTCTAGAGGATGGTAGAGGATAGGAAGGCCTGGAGGAACATTGTCCATGGGGTTCTGATGGGTCAGACATGACTTTGCAACTAACAACAAAAGCCAATCAACAGCATACACACAAAAAATAGCTTAGCTGGGAGACATCACTCTTCTTTCCCTCAGAACCACTCAGGTTGGAAGATTAACGTTGTCACAATCTTCTCAGCCTCACAGATTTAGGGGTATGACTGAAGAAAGCTACAGGTCTTAAAGTCTAAAATAGCTAGTCTAAATGTTACTCCCTAGTCCCCTTGAAGTTGTCTCAGGGTACTCCACACCCTTCTTGTTGAGTTTTTGTTGCTGTTGCATTTTGTTTATTTAAAAAAGAAGCAACTGGGTGACCCAGAACAGGGCACTCTCTCTCTCTCTCAGCCCAATTCACTTCACTTCACTTCAGATATTGTGGGGGAAATAGGAAGAGGAAAGTGTGTTGGATATGTTCACTGCCTTGAGTTATTTGTAAAAATAATCAGGTGGCATGCAAATGAATGAATGGATGGATGGATGGATGGATGGATGAATGAATGAATATTCTGCCAGTATGACCAGTTTACGTTCAAATATAAATTAATATATTTCAGTTTTTATAAATAGTTGTAAATGATTGCATAGATAAATTCTTGGTTTTATTTTCTTTTAAATCAATAATTATATTTTTAAAAAGCTGCAGATAATGTTTCCAATCCACTGTAGGCTTCCGGCTTCCTGAAATGTTCACTGCGGCTCTCAACCACAAGGATTAGCATAAACTAGGGCTCAGTCAATTTTATGGTCTGAGATAGAAAGGTAAATGCTTCTCCATTCTATTTCCCCAATCAAGTAGCATAGTACTCAAGACTGCCAAACAATTTTAAAGCACAAAAAAAAAAAGTCCACAAAAGCCTCTCTAAGAAGCAAATATTTGTTATTCCTTATGAATAAAACTATATGAAAACTAAAATCACCTGACCAGGATGGCTGCCTCATTCTGCCCAGTGCTAGAGCTAAATCAATATGATAGTATTGAAAAGTCTGAGCTACTAGCATTTCTTCTCACGCTATTTAGTGTAGCGTTGTTTATCTTCACAATAATATTGACAGATGTTTTATTACAAGCTTATTCTTGAATATTTTCATATATGAGATTTAAAGAATTACTAGCTTTGATCAGTTTTAGTGACCATGCAAACCCTGCACTGGCTACAATTGGTATTATTCATATTTCTCTGTCTTTTTTTCTACACTTAGTATCATGATGTATCCTTGCGATTTATATTGATATTGATTGTTTCCTAGTATGAATTGATTGTTTATTGTACCGTATGACTGTCATTGGGTGTTGTGCCTTGTGATTCTTGACGAGTGTATCTTGTCTTTTTATGTACACTGAGAGCATATGCACCAAAGACAAATTCCTTGTGTGTCCAATCACTTGGCTAATAAAGAATTCTATTCTATTCTATTCTAACTATTCTATTCTATCCTATGATGTGAAAAACAATTTGGTATAGATGTTAAGACACTGGGTTAGAAACCGGGAGACCATGAATTCTAGTTGCACCTTAGGCACAATGTCAGCTGAGTGACCTTGGACCAGTCACTTTCCCTCAACCCTAGGAAGGAGGCAATGGCAAACCACTTCTGAAACGCTTTACGAAGAAAACTGCAGGGACTTGTCTGAGTAGTCTGAAAGAATTGTACATGGTTGAACAGAATTTTTAAAAAAAAAAAAAAAGTCCACAAAAGCCTCTCTAAGAAGCAAATATTTGTTATTCCTTATGAATAAAACTATATGAAAACTAAAATCACCTGACCAGGATGGCTGCCTCATTCTGCCCAGTGCTAGAGCTAAATCAATATGATAGTATTGAGAAAGTCTGAGCTACTAGCATTTCTTCTCACGCTATTTAGTGTAGCATTGTTTATCTTCACAATAATATTGACAGATGTTTTATTACAAGTTTATTCTTGAATATTTTCATATATGAGATTTAAAGAATTACTAGCTTTGATCAGTTTTAGTGACCATGCAAACCCTGCACTGGCTACAATTGGTATTATTCATATTTCTCTGTCTTTTTTTCTACACTTAGTATCATGATGTATCCTTGCGATTTATACTGATATTGATTGTTTCCTAGTATGAATTGATTGTTTATTGTACCGTATGACTGTCATTGGGTGTTGTGCCTTGTGATTCTTGACGAGTGTATCTTGTCTTTTTATGTACACTGAGAGCATATGCACCAAAGACAAATTCCTTGTGTGTCCAATCACTTGGCTAATAAAGAATTCTATTCTATTCTAACTATTCTATTCTATCCTATGATGTGAAAAACAATTTGGTATAGAGGTTAAGACACTGGGTTAGAAACCGGGAGACCATGAATTCTAGTTGCACCTTAGGCACAATGTCAGCTGAGTGACCTAGGACCAGTCACTTTCCCTCAACCCTAGGAAGGAGGCAATGGCAAACCACTTCTGAAACGCTTTACGAAGAAAACTGCAGGGACTTGTCTGAGTAGTCTGAAAGAATTGTACATGGTTGAACAGAATTTTTAAAAAGTATCATAAGGTTATGGACTAAATTAAACTAAATTACAGAAACATTCTTTAATTCCTATAGAAGGACAGGCAGCATGGGGGATCAAAAGATAATAAACCTATGGATGTGAACAAACGTATTTATATACATTTAATTTATGTAGAAATGAGGATTAGTAGCAATAGTCACCATAAGGCTTAAAATAATTCTTGCTTCGGTTGGGTTTCTAATCTGAATGTAATAGCTTCATGGGTCAAATGTTCACTTTCATTACTCTTTATTTCATCTTCCTTGTTAAAAATGGCCATATATTTATGTAAATATAAGGTTCAAAGGTGATTTGTGCAGAATCTTAATTATTTTATTCTTAATTATTTCCTTAAACTTACAAACATTTGGATTTCTTAAATTATTCTTAATTTAAATTTATTTATAAATTTAACTTAAATTTATTTTTAGGATAAAGCAACCAACAAACATAAATCACAGTTGTTAAGATCCCACCCACCCACAAAAAAGCCTGCACCATTGGTAAGTTGTAGTTGTTAAGATGACTGTCTTTGACAACTATGCTAGTCAGACCTTAAAAATATAATATATTGTTATACAGTGATTATTTGCAGATTTTTATGTCATTCCTTGGATACTTGCCAGAGGCAGAATGTTACTATGGATCTAAAACTCTAGCCTTTATTTTACACAACTAAAGTGGTTGTGAAATTATCATTTCACAAAACAAGTACCCATCCACAAGCACATATTTAAAAGGGATCTTGAACAGCATCATCCATTTCTTTTCCTATTCTTAAATCATTTTAGTCAGTTGAGAGAGTGGACAAAACAGAATGGACCGGTGGGACCAGAAGGCCCGTTTTTTGCTCTCCCCAGGCACCAGAGTCTTTCTAGGAGCCTGGGTTGGGCAAGAATGGCCTTCCCCATCCCCCCTGGAGGCCGGAAACAGCTCATTTCCCGACTTCCGGTGGGCCCCGGAAGGCTGAAGATCAGCTGGCCAGCGCACACATGCACACTGGAGCTGAGCTAGGGTAACTCTTGCATGCCCACAGATATGGCTCCGTGGGCCATCTGTGGCATGCGTGCCATAGGTTTGCCATCACAGGCCTAGGTAGTAGAGGCATGAAATAGACTGGTTTAGGAACATAAGCAGGTGCAAACTGAGAAGCAGGGCAGAGCCCAATGACCACAATAGCTTCAACTGGAGCTCTAACAACCAGTCAATACTGTGAAGAAAATCTTCTCCTTCCCATCCAGAGACCAAGGTTTGCTAAAATTACTGCAGTGGCTCAGACCAGACTAGCTAATTCTGGGCTGAAAAGTCCAAAAAGGTCCATACTATTTCCCAACAAGAACCTGTCCCATTGACAGATGAGGTGATCCTGAAATATTCCTGATATCCTTTCATTTTAACTTCACAGTTTTCAAGAACCTTTAATAGGGGATGGAGGAATGGCAGCTGGGAAAATCTGGAAACATTTCAGTGTTGGGGTTTGATCTGGGTTGATTTTTTTTCTCCAAACATTCCAGTTTCCATCAAACGTTCCCATCCTAGGAGCCTCTCATATTTTTGGGGCAAACCCACAAATAAATTCACACAAAAGTATGTACTGGGAAACATGGAAAAAGAGGAGGTCCAGTGGTGAAATCCAAATTTTTTACTACCAGTTCTGTGGGCGTGGCTTGGTGGGCGTGTGTGGCTTGGTGGGCGTGGCTTGGTGGGTGTGGCAGGGGAAGGATACTGCAAAATCCCCATCCCTATCCCTTCTCCACCCCTGGGGGGAAGGATGTTGCAAAATCTTCATTTTCACCCCACTCCTGGGGCCAGCCAGAGGTGGTATTTGCCGGTTCTCCAAACTACTCAACATTTCCACTACCAGTTCTCCAGAACCTGTCAGAACCTGCTGGATTTCACCCCTGAGGAGGTCATTTACTTTATTTCCATTTTGCGTTACTATATGAAATACACACACATACACACTTCTAGAAAAGAACATAACAGGTTTAAATTTTGGAAAAAATATATTTCACTACCTTTCCTAAACTGAATATTAACAGCATTAAGACAAGTCCTGGTTTTATATCACTAAGTGAACAGACAGAAGAATGTAAGCATTCACATGAGGGGATTGGTTTTTTTAACAGTACAACACATTATAGATTTATGGTCTATATTTCATAGCAACCTAGAAAGTTAATTTATATTGCAGTTAACAACTAAGCAGAAGTGTCACAGTTCAAGACAATGATGTCATTGGCAGTAAGCCCCACATGAGCTTCTAAGTAAAATGGCACAACAGCTGACATTTCTAGTTTTCCACTAACTTTCCCCCTAAGGAATGAGACATGGCTTATAGTTCCATTATCTGCTCTGATTGTTACAGTTTACCAGGGTTCTTCCCTGTCTTAATTGAAGATAGAATAGAATAGAATAGAATAGAATAGAATAGAATAGAATAGAATAGAATAGAATAGAATAGAATAGAATAGAATTTTTATTGGCCAAGTGTGATTGGACACACAAGGAATTTGTCTTGGTGCATATGCTCTCGGTGTACATAAAAGAAAAGATAGCAATAGCAAAAGCACTTAGACTTATATACCGCTTCATAGTGCTTTACAGGCCTCTCTAAGTGGTTTACAGCATCAGCATATTGCCCCCAACAATCTGGGTCCTCATTTTACCCACCTCAGAAAGATGGAAGGCTAGGTCAACCTTGAGCCGGTGACACTCGAACTGCTGGCAGTCGACAGACTTAGCCTGTAATTCTGCATTCTAGCCACTGCACCACTCAATCTTCTCTATACCTGCCCATTTTATATGCCTGCCAAGTTCATGGTCGACTAGTACTTTACAATTTCCCTCTTCTCCTCTCCCCCAGGCAGAGAATACTAACAACCCACCTTTTGGCATCTTTCAGCTGAACCAACCTATTACTAGCTTCCCATCTTGTTATTAAGTCCCTATCTCCTATTGTCTTCCAGCCTTTATTCTGAATTCCGATACTAATTTTGTCTCAGGCTCACGAGTAGGATTTGTTTTACACGGAACAGTAATTCTTTTCCATCCCAAGAGATGAGACCAGATTGCATAGATTGTCTTAATTTATGAGCTGCATTCAGGTGGGAAAATACCTAAGACCCAACCCTTAAATGCAAATATATGCTCGACACAATTGAAATTTTCCAAGGTCTAAGGGTAAAAGTGTGTTGTTTTCCATTTGCTCACAACAGAAGGAAGCCTTTTGAGATTATCTGGGTTGATTCAGTGCATAAGAGAACCAGTTAGCGCTAGATTAATTTGCGGTTTAATCACAGGTTCCAATCTTTCAGTGACTTAAAGATTTCAGAATCAATATTTAATAAAGATAATGCTTAGTATGCTCTACACAGAGTGAATCCTTTATTCCCACCTTTCTGCAATATCTTGATTAGTTTTATTGCAAAAAGGGAACATGGCTGAGGGAACATTTTATGTCAGGTATGTAAAATGCATTAGAGGCTTGTAGACCCTTTACTGTATCTGTTAGTAATATAAAGTTAAATTCCACTTGAATGTTTTATTTTTTTTTAAAAATCCTAAGAATAAAAGCTGTTAAACAGGGAACACATTAGCAAGAGTGGAATGCCTTTTCCTGTTGCTAGATATGATCAAGAGAAGGCTCAACAATCATCTGGAAGATGATATAATTGGGGGAGTCCAACCCACAGCCTGTGGGCTGCATACGGCCCTGACAGCTAGTACTACGGCCTACAAGACTGTAAACTTTTAACATTATTATGTGATTTACATTCATTAACTGTATTATATGGTTTATATGTAGCCCAAGACAATTCCTCTTCACTCAATGTGGCCCAAGCCAGTCAAAAGGTTGGATACCCATAGTGTAGACTGAATTCTTGCACTCAGCACAGGCTGAACTTAACAGTCACCCTTTCCCCGTATTTTGTGACTGAGATTCCATGAAATCTCACCTTTCTGAGGGCCACTTTCTTCTGCCAAGAAAAACTTGACAGGCTCTTTCTTGATGTATTTAGTAGGGCAGTCAAGTTATTGTTACTTTGGCAGCTGTCAGGGTTCCAAGGAACACCCCCAACGAAATAAAGCTCTGAGGCTTGAGGTTCCTCAAAGTTCCAATTTATTAGAGATGTCATGTTGGCACAGCTGGGAAAACCCGAAACTGAAAGCTTCCAGGTTTCCACACCCAGTTGACAGTTCACAGCCCAGCCCCACACCCACAAGTTCATCATATTGTCCAATCAACTCTTCACACTCAATTGGAGACAATCTTCAGGCAGTCTACATCAGACGCAGCCAAAAGTCCTTGAATACGGAATGTTGTTATGACTAATTTTCTACCGCTCCAACAACAACCCCCTCCCAACTTTAAGATATAAAATATATATAACATAAAAATGTTCCACTAATTTTACCAGCAGCTGCCTTCATTTTGTTTATTGTTTTTTTAGAATATTTCCTTTATTCTCATCCAGTACTATGAGGAATAGGTTTTTATATTGGAAAACCAGTTTAGGGAATCTTTATGAGCAGCAACAGAAGATACATATATCTATAAATAAAATTAAAATGTTGTTGTTGTTGTTAGTTTTGAAGTCGTGTCCGACCCATCACGACCCCATGGACAATGTTCCTCCAGGCCTTCCTGTCCTCTACCATCCCTCTGGAGTCCATTTAAGCTCACACCTACTACTTCAGTGACTCCATCCAGCCACCTCGTTCTCTGTTGTCCCATTCTTCTTTTGCCCTCAATCTTTCCTAGCATTAAGCTCTTCTGCAGTGAGTCCTACCTTCTCATTAGGTGGCCAAAGCATTTGAGTTTCATCTTCAGGATCTGGCCTTCTAATGAACAGTCAGGGTTGATCTCCTCTAGGACTGACCTGTTTGATCACTTTGCAGTCCAAGGGACTTGCAGGAGTCTTCTCCAGCACCAGAGTTCAAAGGCCTCAATTCTTTGACGCTCAGCCTTCCTTATGGTCCAATTTTCACAGCCATACATTACAACAGGGAAATCCATAGCCTTGACTATATGCACTTTTGTTGGCAGGGTGATTGCTTTTTAGTATGCTGTCTACATTTGCCATAGCTTTCCTCCCCAGGAGCAAGCTTCTTTTAATTTCTTGGCTGCAGTCCCCATCTGTGGTGATCTTGGAGTCCAGGAAAATAAAATTTGTCATTGCCTCCATTTCTTCCCAATCTATTTGCTAGGAATTGAGAGGGCCAGATGCCATGAACTTAGTTTTCTTACTGTTGAGTTTCAAGCCACATTAAAAGGTTCTTTAATTCCTCTTCACTTTCTGCCATTAGAGCGGTATCATCTGAATATCTGAGGTTGTTGATATTTCTCCCAGCAATCTTAATTCCAACTTTTGATTCATCTAGCCCCGCCTTTCTCATGATGTGTTCTGCATATAACTCATGGGTGGGTTTCACTTACCTTTGCTATCGGTTCACTCACATGCGCTCGCTTTGCTCATATATGTGCACTCCATCTGATCATGCACAGAAGCTTCTGCGTATGCACAGATCATATTTGATGATGTCCGGGTGAGTGGGCAGAGCCTCCCGCCGCTGCTGCTACCAGTTTGCCCGAACCAGTGCGAACCGGTAGCAACCCACCACTGATATAAGTTAGATAGGCAGGATGACAGCATACAGTCTTGCCAGACTCCTTTCCCAATTTTGAACTGCTCAGTGGTTCCATTTCCGGTTCTCACTGTTGCTTCTTGACCCACATATAGGTGTCTCAAGAGACAAATAAGATGGTCTGGTACTCCCATCTCTTTAAGAACTTGCCACAATTAATTAAAATAAATACCATAAAAATTGTGGAACAATTCTTCATCAGAATGTTCTCTGCTTTTAAATGAGGTTGAATGCACAAAGGTCAAGGAAGGGACTGTGGTCAGGTGTGGAATTGGCCTTGGTTTTGTTCACAAGGATTCTCTCATAGTTCTCAACATTTCTATCTGAAGTCATATCAATCACTCTATCAAAGATGCCAGATTCCCCCATGGGGCATGTATTTTTGCCTTCATTCAGGCTACATTGCCTGCTTTCCAAACTTGTCCAAAACTTGTCCAAAAAGAAGAGATGTTCCAGTGGAGCCTCAGGAAATGAAAAGTAAATTAGCAAATTAAATTTGTTGGTTCTCTTAAACCTACAATATAGGTTCAACAACCTCTGACTCCAAACATTAAACATAATATCTGACCAAAGAGGAAGGACTTTATCACATTTTAGGAACTGACTCATGCTTTCACAATTTTAGCTCTATAATTGATCGCAAAGAGTTTAGAAACATACATCTTTCCATCAAAATAAAACTAGCTTCAATATGTTGACAAGAATGCAGATTTATTTTCAGGAGACAGCACGCTGTGAATTTAGCAAGACCCCTCTTGAGCTTCACTAAATGTGGATGAAGAAACTGACACAAAGCTAATAAGAACTGAAGTTAAGACAGAGATTGTCTCATGGGTGAGATACTCTGAGTTACTGCTGCTCTGTCAATTTTCAAATATTTGTTAGGGCTTTTTTTTAAAGAAAGAAGTTCTACTTGTTCATAGTATATTGAAAATTAATATTTTGAAAATATGGTTAGTCTTCATATCAAGCATGGCTGAAAATTGTCAGTTGTCCAGATGATAAACCCCTTAGGTCAAGATTTGACTTATTCAACAAAATGCTCACAGACTCATCTAGCAAAATTTGTCTGTATTTCAAATTTCAAATCTTTATTGTCAGTGCACAACATATGGACAATGAGATTGGTTGAGCTCCCTCAGTGCATCCCCCACCAACACAATACAACTCATAGTGAAGACAGAAAATCCCATACCCAATAAATCATATTAACAAAACACCCAGTCCTATTGCACCAGTGTGAACATGTTACACATTGCGCCGACCCTGCAGTCCATCTTACTATGTAGTTCTGATGTTATTTCTGACCATCTTACTATGTAGTTCTGATGTTATTTCTTATTCAGGAGTCTGACAGCCCACTGATAAAAACTGTTCTTCAGCCTGTTTGTGCGGCTGGCTATACTTCTATATCTCCTTCCTGATGGTAGGAGGGTAAAGAAGTGATGACCAGGATGAGAGTCATCCCTGAGAATTTTCCTCACTCTTCTAAGGCAGCGAGCCCTAGCGATGTCATCTAGTGGTATCAGGGGACAGCCCACAATGTTTTGTGCTTGCTTGTTGTATTTGCAAAACAACAGGCAAGGAGTGAGGCAATGCAGGAGAACTATTAACAGCTCTTTTATTAACTACGAACAATTAACTGAGGTGAGCGAGCGAGCTCTAAACTGACAGCTCTTTTATATTAGAGCTGTCAACAGCTCAGCCAATAGCAGCTCCTTAATTCTCCCGCCGGCAATAGCATTGGCGGTTAACCAATCGACTGCTGGTTACTGGTCACGTGTTCTCCAGCCGAACACAACAGTGCTCACCACCCTTTGTAGAGTTTTTCTATCCGTGGCTGTCAGACCTGTGTGCCATACCACGATGCAATAAGTGAGGATGCTTTCTATTGTGGAAAGGAGGTCATCAGTTGTTGTTCCATTCTGTTTTTATGCAAGACCCTAAGGAAATGGAGTCTCTGTTGGGCTTTCCTGGCCACCTGGATCATGTTGTTTTTCCAGGTATGGTCTTCACTGAGATGGACTGTATACAGAAGACAAGAATAAAGCCATATATTGCCAGAAGATTCGCCTGCTGTAGTATGCACAGATTGTGGGCTTTATACATATACACGGGGGTGGCGGGGGTGTAGGCAGGCAAGCAGACAAGTCTGGACATCAGGCTTTAGATTTCAAGCTTTTTTTCCTCCTGTCTTTTTTGAGTTAATTAATACTTGGTCATTCACCTGATGGCCTTCAAAGACCCCCTATTGTGTGTTTACATAACACTCTAACCTCAGAACTGTTGATTCCTGGTTCACCAGCTTTCTTCACTACTGGCATTCTATGACAGAATAAGCATTATTTAACAAAAATGGGATTTCCTTTTGTATCATATTAACCTGCATTCACCATTACAGTTGTCCTCACCATTAGAGTTCTGGATTCCAAACAGGACAAGAGGTCTCACTGAATTTACCCTTGTAACTGCTGTTGTTTTTATGCTGTTTCATGTTGCTTTAATATTTTCACTGTAAGTTTTATGTTTTAAATTTTGTTAACCAATTAGGAAATACTTATCTGAAAAACAACAAAGAAACAGTTCATGTTTATTATTAATAACAATAACAATAACAACAACAATAACAACAACAACAACAACAACAACAACAGAATTGGAAGAGACCTTGGAGGTCTTCTAGTCCAACCCCCTGCCCAGGCAGGGAACCCTACACCATCTCAGACAGATGGTTATCCAACATTTTCTTAAAAATTTCTAGTGTTGGAGCATTCTCAACTTCTGCAGGCAAGTCGTTCCACTTATTAATTGTTCTAACTGTCAGGAAATTTCTCCTTAGTTCTAAGTTGCTTCTTTCCTTGATTAGTTTCCACCCATTGCTTCTTGTTCTACCCTCAGGTGCTTTGGAGAATAGTTTGACTCCCTCTTCTTTGTGGCAACCCCTGAGATATTGGAACACTGCTATCATGTCTCCCCTAGTCCTTCTTTTCATTAAACTAGACATACCCAATTCTAGCAACTTTCTTTATATGTTTTAATCTCAAGTCCCTAATCATCTTTGTTGCTCTTCTCTGCTCTCTTTCTAGAGTCTCAGCCTCTTTTTACATCGTGGTGATGTAAATAAATAAATGCTCTGAATAAGTTGGAGACCAATCATTCCAATTGGGAGGACGGATCAACTCATTACAGCATAAACTCATTACATAAACACAAGAGAGCAAGATCTCTCTCTGTGTGTGTCTGTCTGTCTGTCTGTCTGTCTGTCTGTCTGTCTCTCTCTCTCTCTCTCTCTCTCTCTCTCTCACAGACACACACACACACACACACACACACACACACACACACGTACACCCACACCCCACACCCCCAATGCCTTTGAATCTTATTTTGTTTTTCCCAGGCAAACCTGCTAGTCTGGGAAGATTCCTGTGAAATTGGCATAGAACAATAAGGTAGCTAGTTTGAACTCTACAAGTGTGGATCTGGTTGTTTGTGTCTGATATAATTATTTTTATTTTTCCACTTTAGTTCTTCTCTGTGCTTAATCCAGTGGTGGGATTCAGCCAGTTTGCACCACTTTGGGAGAACCGGTTGTTTACCTTCTGAGCAGTTTGGCAAACTGGTCATTGGAAGAAATCATTAGGGCAGAGAACCGGTTGTTGAATTACTTGAATCCCACCACTGGCTTAATCATATAAAAAAGTAGCCATGCCCTGATTGCCAGTTAAGAGAACACCCTCTTAATATACTTTTACTGAGGCAAGAATAGTTATATTCTTCATACCCTGAAATGAGCATAAACAATGCATTCTCTGAAAAATGTTGAAGGATTATATTAAGGCTTATAGGATGTGAGCCACAAAACTGCAGATCACCAATAGTTGGCGCCAAAGTATTTTCTGTATCTCTTTGCTGCTATTTGTGGTCATCTAAATTTCTGCATCCAGATGTAGTAATCCCATTTATACAGTAATGGGAAACATGTACTGTAGACTTTCAGTTGTTATTGGACCACAACACTTCTCATACTAAACAGCCTGGCCAATGACCTGTGAAGGTAGAATATGTAGGCTAATAATATCTGGAGGGTCATTGCTTCCCTAATCCATATATAATTACTTTGACTCAATAGGAGGCAATACCAGAACACTGAACTTGCTAATCAGGAAAATCAGCCATAAGGCCATTTCATATCTAGTCTATGGGACCAGCAGCCCTGAGTTGCAATCCTCAACAGAAGGGGCCCAGTTTTTCTATTCCCTTTCTGCATTTTCCACACATATTTGCCAAACTAAAAATATGAGCAAATTTACTTAGCAAATAAACGCATAACTGCTCTTTTTAGCAAGAAGATAGGGAAGATAAAACAAATAAATAAAAACTACTGCCTCAGTCAATCTTCAGTTAGCAAATTCCTATTTGGCTCCAGAAGGCAAAAAAAACAAAGTAAACACTGATATAAAATTAGGGTAGGCGAGACACAAAAATCAAAGGAAGCAGAAGGATGGAGCAGACAGCCTCATAAAGCTATCTATCCATCTTGAGAAAAACTTATTTATAAAGCCTTATTCATTCCCTGCCAACATTACTAAGTCCTCAAATAATCAAGGCCCATTATGTCCCAGCTTCTCAAACTTGAAAGCAACATTAATCCCACACAAAAGCTGAGATCCAGGATCTGAGAGCATCTTTGAGTTTGGAAAAAGTCAGAACTGAATTCCTCCCTCCCTCCCTTTTTTCGAAAAGCTTCGCAATGAGGACAAAACAAAATTAGAAAATGGCAGCTGCTGCATCTTGCATGCGATAAATATTAGAAGAGGGGGTCCAGAAAAGGTGTCTAAAAATTCAGTATTGGCAAAAGGCAACATTTACTGAAGAGTTATCTTGCACTTAATTCTCTTTCTATTGTTCTGGGTAGAGTATTCACATGTAATGAATTTGGCCTTTGAACCACCAATGGCTATACTCCATTTAAAACTTTCATCTCATTTCAGCTGCATGCTAGAGAGGATGACACATATAAGCTATTATGCAACATGTCATCTCCACTAAATGGAAAATGGGTGTTTGATGTGTTGTGGTATAAAGAGCTGAAGCAACAAACAGAAGCGAAAAACAACTAACTTTTATGAACCAGTTGCAAAGACTGCTGACAAAATTCCATCCAACAAATGCAGCCCTTTCAAATTACATTAGCATTAAGCTGCCCCAGGCCAAAATGTATTACTATTTCACAGCTCCCCGGAGCATACATAATGGCATTTGCATATAAACATTGAAACAATGACTGGTATTCTTTCTTCAATATGTTTTAAATTCAGATGAGCTAAATAGCTTAGACAAGGTGGACAATTAAATTCTTCAGGGATATTGGCAATCTGTTAAATATGACCAAAACTTAAAATTCATAGTGCATTATACTCCCCAAAATGACTGAGTTGGTGGCAGTAGGTGCATATTATGTATATGTTTTGCTACATATAGTTTGTTTGGAAGTTCTGGCAAGGGACTACGGTTATCGTATACCCTTGACCAAAGATTGGTACATTCCTCCTATCTGAGGTGGCCATACTCTTCCACTGAGCATGCAGTTTAGGGAGGAATGCACATGGAACATTGAGGGAGGAAGTGGAAACCCACCTAGCCAGCCATATCAGCTAAATCAACCATGGTGATCAATGGGGTGGGCAAATGTTGCAGCCAGATCACATCCTGATAAGGACAATGTTGAATAATTGTTTCAGACAGCAAGGATGGTCACAGAGTTGGTCACTAGACCAAGCCACACCCACAGAACCAGTAGTAAAAAAAATGGATTTCATCATTGCTTTTAAAGCAGGGGTGTCCAAAGTTTTTTGAGTGAGGGCCAAATACAGAAAAATAAGCAAAGGCCCGGGCCACGGGGCTGAAATTTTTTTGTACCAGTTCTTTGGCTTGGTGGTCATGTGACTGGGTGGGCATGGCTAACTGCTCATGTGACTGAGTGGATGTGGCTATGGGCATAGAGCAAAGCTGGCTGAGGAACTCTGGGAATTGAAGTCCACAAGTCTTAAAGAGACCAAGTTTGGACACCCCTGATCTTGGCTTTTGTTTTGTATTTGGTATGAACTTGAAACTCCCTTCGTTATTCCCTGCCCAAGGGGTGGAGGCGCGAGGAGCCTCACCAGGTGGCCTGAGGAAGGTGAGGCTAGAACTGCTGGGGTCGGGCACGGCCAGCAGCCTCTTTCCCGCTTGCCGCCGCCTCCTCCGCCCCCTCCCTTCGTTATTCCATGCCCAAGGGGTGGAGGCGCGAGGAGCCTCAGCAGGCGGCCCGAGGAAGGCGAGGCTAGAACTGCTGGGGTCGGGCACGGCCAGCAGCCACTTTCCCGCTTGCTGCTGCCTCCTCCGCCCCCTCCCTTCGTTATTCCCTGCCCAAGGGGTGGAGGCGCGAGAAGCCTCACCAGGAGGCCCGAGGAAGGCGAGGCTAGAACTGCTGGGGTCGGGCACGGCCAGCAGCCTCTTTCCCGCTTGCCGCCGCCTCCTCCGCCCCCTCCCTTCGTTATTCCATGCCCAAGGGGTGGAGGCGCGAGGAGCCTCACCAGGCGGCCGAGGCGAGATAGAACTGCTGGGGTCGGGCACAGCCAGCAGCCACTTTCCCGCTTGCCGCGCCTCCTCCGCCCCCTCCTTCGTTATTCCATGCCCAAGGGGTGGGCGCGAGCCTCACCAGGCGGCCCGAGGAGGCGAGGATAGAACTGCTGGGGTCGGGCACGGCCAGCAGCCTCTTTCCGCTTGCCACCGCCTCCTCCGCCCCCTCCTTCGTTATTCCATGCCCAAGGGGTGGGCGCGAGGAGCCTCACCAGGCGGCCCGAGGAAGGCGAGGATAGAACTGCTGGGGTCGGGCACGGCCAGCAGCCACTTTCCCGCTTGCCGCCGCCTCACCTGTTTCTCGATGGCTGTCACTGCCGCCACGCGTGTCCGACATGGGGAGGCGCGAGGAGCCTCGCCAGGCGGCCCGAGGAAGGCGAGGGTAGAACTGCTGGGGTCAGGCATGGCCAGCAGCCTCTTTCCCGCTCACCGCCTCCTCCGCCCCCTCCCTTCATTATTCCCCACCCATGGGGAGGAGCCGAGCCTCAGCTTGTAAAAAGGGCCATATTAAATTATACTTTCAGAATTTGCTGCGGGCCAATAAAAACTGACCCGCGGGCCGCAGTTGGCCCGCGGGCCGTAGTTTGGACACCCCTGTTTTAAAGGAACACTTTCACTCTTATTGGCTACTTGTCCATCTATTACAGTCCATCTCTTCTAGTCACTGGTTGCTCTCCTCCAATTCCATTTTTTATTTGCCAGCAGAACTATAAAAAGCTGAAATGTTTTCTTTTAAAATCAATTCATTGATAGACAAATTAAATGATTTGTTTAAAAAAAATCAGAGGAAATTGACAGACACTCTTTTCCCACCATTTTCCACTTCTAAGCTGCGGCAAATGGTAAATCTGTGGGTGATTTTTATCAATTAAAGAAGGGTAAGACACAAACAAATCTCTTTAGTAAATACAGTCTGGACAAAGTATCAATTTTTATAAAATAAAAACTGGAAAGGGAATTATTAAGCTGGCTTCACTTCCAGATAGTGAAATGTGGAGACCCAGAGTGGAAAAGTCTAAAAAGAGAAGCTTTTTTAAAAAAGTCTCTAAAGAGACTACAATCCTATCATCTGTCCTCTTCTCCATCACAAAGCACACTGAATTAAAATAATCACTTCAACCTTCTAAATATTTTCTTATCTGGAAAATGCTTTACAAATTTTATGAAAGTCTTGTGGCCTGCCAGTGGCCAGCAGAGCTGGCAGCAGATTCAGACAATGAGGAGGTGGGGGGGAATATGGGCCAGCCTGGAGTCTGGGGAAGGCTCAGATGGGGGCTCTGAGTCAGAGGCAGAGAGAGGGGGCCAAGGCTATCTAGTAGTTCTTTGCTGCCTCCAGAGTCTCTGGAGTCTGACATCAGCGAGGCAGAAGAACAGCGGGAGCCTGTTCCCAGTGTGCGCATACGCAGAGCTGCCAGAAGACAGGAACAATTAAGAAAACAGGACCGACTTTGGAGTAAGGCTTGGAGATGATTGGCTTCTCCATAAGACATAAAAGAGAAACAAATGGAACATTAGCTTTTGCAAGAAGCAATTAGTTCATCTGATCAGTAAAATATAGTGACCAGATTTTAACATTGGTAAAGTGGGACACCATTGACGGGGGGGGGGGTGTTCTAAATTTTTTAGTACCGGTTCTGTGGGCGTGGCTTATTTTAGGGTGTGGCTTGGTGGTCATGTGACTGGGTGGGCATGGCTAGCTGCTCATGTGACCGGGTGGCCCTGGCTATGGGCATAGAAACTACTCAGAGGGCTAAAAAAAGTAATTTCTGACCGGTCCTTGCACTTATGACCATCCTCTCATTTATGCCCATTGCAGCATTTTTAACAACCATGTCACTTATTTCACAACTGCTTCTCTTCATCACGGTTACAAGATAGGGTGCAAAATGCAAAATGTGAGGACAGTTGTAGGTGTGAGGACCAGTCAAAAGTGTGAGGACAGGTCAAAAATAACTTTTTCAGTCCTCTGAGTAGTCCCTACGCACAAAATGGATGGGTTTGGAGTTTGGGCGTCTCCGGTGGCGATGGGAGGAGCCCCGGAGGGGCTGCGCCCCAATGAAGATCTGGAGGGCCGCCCGGGCTCCATCGGCCCCTTTGAACTTGCGGTGGCGAGGGCGGCGGCCTGGCCCTTCCCTCTCCGTCGGGCGTTGGCGCCGGTGAGCCCTGGGTCTGCTGGCGGGTTTGGCGACTGGTGTCCCCTCTCAACTGGGGGAACTCTAGTGGCCTGCTCGCAGTGGCGATGGGGCGTTCCCGGTGGCGATGGCCTGGCGGAGGCGGGAGGCGGTAGGCGGCGGCGGCCTGCCCCGGTGTTTTGAAGTGGTGGATGGCCCGATAGGCCCAGGGTGGCATTTCCACAATATTTTTTATTTAGCCTGAAACCCAAAGAGAAACATTTCTGTAGGGAGAAAAGAATGGATAAAAAGGAATAGAAAGGCATATAGGCTTCTATCATATGATTCTGTAGTGGAATCAGTGGTGGGTTTCCACCGGTTCGCCCCGGTTTGGGTGAACTGGTAGTGGTGGGAGCGGGAGGCTCTACCCACCTGCCCAGACATCATCCCGAATGCTCTGCGCATGTGCAGAAGGTTCTGCACATGCACAAGTTCATAGTTCCGAACCGGTAGCAAAGATAAGTGGAACCCACTACTGAGTGGAATGTAATCTGGAGTCCCAAAGTGGAGGGGCTGCTTTCCAGAAGTCAAAGAGGCAATGGAGCTGGGAAAGTCTAGTAGGCAAGGGCTAATATGCCCCCTCCCTAGCACTTTACAGAGTGTATCCATATTTATCATTATGCATATACAGTAGCTATTTTAGTCTGGCAAGATTCTGTCTGTAGGCAACAACAATGCAGAAAATACACAGAAGCAACTCCATGTGTTTTTCTTGATTCTTGGAGCCTGACAGGTTCATACTTACTGCAAATAATCTTACTGTTTCCCTACTACTGTGCATAAGGTCACTTCATGTTTGATGTGTACAGTGTAGTGTAGGAGCAATAGTTATTCAATCTTACATGTATACAGTAACAGTATACAACAGTATTTCTCACATTCTTTTCCGAAACAAATACAGATATGGGAGGAATGTCAAAAATGTCTTCTATGTTCTGGGAAGAATCTTGACTGGACCAGCTTCAAGTTACATATATATTTGGTGTTTGGAGGTTTAGGCATCTGACCACAAAGCATATAATAGCTATGAAAAATATTAATATGTCTGCAGCTGCTTAATTGTTGTCTTAAAGATAAAACCATCCCATGAAAATGAAAAATGTTTGCTTACAAGCACCAGTGTTATTGAGACACACTTCTTAGGCACAACTTGAGGCACACCTGCACTCATGACCGGCTGAAACATTCTGTCCATAGTATAGCCCATGCAAAGTCAGCCTTACATCTATTGCTGTGAAATAAAATTGCATCATAAAGACATTATAATACCCCTAAAACTGAGCTTGGCTAATAAATTAAGGAACATATCCATATGGTATTCTTGGCGACACCATCAAAGTAGCATGATATTCCTTTCTAATATCCCTTTATTATTTTTTTGAGTATTATTCCAACCATCAATTAAATAGCTTCACTTTTCAAGGTCTAAAGGGCCTAAAAGGCATTGTTCAATCAATCCTGCCATTAATTATATCCCAGCAAGAAACAATTTCCCTGGCCTTTTTATGCAGTACATATTTTTATTCTGAATAGGAAGTGATCTTTAATATTGTGGGGTGCTCATTTCATCATTTGATGAGAATCATTACACCAATTTGGATTCCAGTAGGGCACACAAAAGAAAAGATAGGGAGGAAACACATCCCCTTTAAACATTCTGAAGATGAATGAATTTCAAAAGCAAGTGTGTGTGTTGCTCTAATTGGAGGAAATATTTGAATTATCCTAATGGCCAGATGCAACTGGCAGCCACCAAAATTACCATTCATTCCTTCTAAAATGCCATTGAGAACAATGTGTGCTATATAATGACATAACATTATTGAAGCCTGAATGGCATAAAAGAGTCAGAAGAAATGCTGTCTGCTTGGAAACCTCTTCTCCAAGTTTTGTCTAAAATACAGTATATCTTTTGCATACAACTTGCATGCATTTTAATGCCACATTTACTTAAATATATGAATTCTGTATATATACATATTCATATACAAGAGGGATGCAGTGGCTCAGTGGCTAAGATGCTGAGCTTGTTGATCGAAAGGTCGCAAGTTCAGCGGTTCGAATCCCTAGTGCCGCAACGGGTGAGCTCCCGTTACTTGTCCCAGCTTCTGCCAACCTAGCAGTTCGAAAGCATATAAAAAATGCAAGTAGAAAAATAGAGACCACCTTTGGTGGGACGGTAACAGTGTTCCATGCACCTTTGGCATTTAGTCATGCTGGCCACATGACCATGGAGACGTCTTCGGACAACGCTGGTTCTTTGGCTTTGAAATGGAGATGAGCACCGCCCCCTAGAGTTGGGAATGACTAGCACGTATGTGTGAGGGGAACCTTTATATTTACCATATACATATACATCAGGGTGAAATCCAGCAGGTTCTGACAGGTTCTGGAGAACTGGTAGCAGAAATTTTGAGCAATTTGGAGAACCGGTAGCGGAAATTTTGAGTAGTTTGGAGAACCGGCAAATACCATCTCTGGCTGGCCCCAGAGTGGAGTGAGAATGGAGATTTTACAGTATCCTTCCTCTGGAGTGAGGCAGGAATGGAGAATTTGCATTCCCCTGCCACACCCACCAAGCCATGCCCACCAAGCCGCACCATGCCCACCAAGCCACGCCCACAGAACTGGTAGTAAAAAAATTTGGATTTCATCACTGATATACATATACACCTCAAATGTATTAATTTCTCATACTGATTTTTTACATTTTTCAACACAGATGATAATAAACCCTGTTTATAATATGACCTTATAATGCTTATTACACCATTAAGTACCATTGCACTATGATCAGAAATATCTAATTCCCATCATTCAAATATTTGCTTAAGAAAGACTATATTAACAATGGGGCAGTGGGGGAGAGAATATACAGTACAAAATTTTATTAAGGTCAGATCCACATTTTTGGCTTACCGCAAAGATAACCATCCATCATTTTTGGAAAAACAGCGACACAAGACATTTTTCTCAACCCACCTCCATCTAGCATCTATTGCAACTTCTGCCTATTTTTTTTTTTATCTGCATCAAAGTAATTTTTGACATCTTTTGCCATCCATGCTGGCTCAGGTTGTATTATCTGATTTGTGTGATGACCATCAACTCAGGGGTGAAATCCAGCAGGTTCTGACGGGTTCTGGAGAACCGATAACAGAAATTTTGAGCAGTTCAGAGAACCAGTAGCGGAAATTTTGAGTAGTTCAGAGAACTGGAAAATACCACCTCTGGCTGGCTTCAGAGTGGGGTGGGAATGAATATTTTGCAATATCCTTCCCCCAGGAGTGGGGAGGGATGGGGATTTTGAAGTATCCTTCCTGTGGAGTGGAGTGGGAATGGAGATTTTGCAGTATCCTTCCCCTGACATGCCCACCAAGCCACGCCCACCAAGCCACACCACGCCCACCAAGCCACACCCACAGAACCAGTAGTAAAAAAAATGGATTTCATCATTGCTTTTAAAGGAACACTTTCACTCTTATTGGCTACTTGTCCATCTATTACAGTCCATCTCTTCTAGTCACTGGTTGCTCTCCTCCAATTCCATTTTTTATTTGCCAGCAGAACTATAAAAAGCTGAAATGTTTTCTTTTAAAATCAATTCATTGATAGACAATTAAATGATTTGTTTAAAAAAAATCAGAGGAAATTGACAGACACTTTTTTCCCACCATTTTCCACTTCTAAGCTGCGGCAAATGGTAAATCTGTGGGTGATTTTTATCAATTAAAGAAGGGTAAGACACAAACAAATCTCTTTAGTAAATACAGTCTGGACAAAGTATCAACTTTTATAAAATAAAAACTGGAAAGGGAATTATTAAGCTGGTTTCACTTCCAGATAGTGAAATGTGGAGACCCAGAGTGGAAAAGTCTAAAAAGAGAAGCTTTTTAAAAAAAGCCTCTAAAGAGACTACAATCCTATCATCTGTCCTCTTCTCCATCACAAAGCACACTGAATTAAAATAATCACTTCAACCTTCTAAATATTTTCTTATCTGGAAAATGCTTTACAAATTTTATGAAAGTCTTGTGGCCTGCCAGCGGCCAGCAGAGCTGGCAGCAGATTCAGACAATGAGGAGGTGGGGGGGAATATGGGCCAGCCCTGGAATCTGGGGAAGGCTCAGATGGGGGCTCTGAGTCAGAGGCAGAGAGAGGGGGCCAAGGCTATCTAGTAGTTCTTTGCTGCCTCCGGAGTCTCTGGAGTCTGACATCAGCGAGGCAGAAGAACAGCGGGAGCCTGTTCCCAGTGTGCGCATACGCAGAGCTGCCAGAAGACAGGAACAATTAAGAAAACAGGACCGACTTTGGAGTAAGGCTTGGAGATGATTGGCTTCTCCATAAGACATAAAAGAAAAACAAATGGGACATTAGCTTTTGCAAGAAGCAATTAGTTCATCTGATCAGTAAAATATAGTGACCAGATTTTAACATTGGTAAAGTGGGACACCATTGACCTGGTGGGGGGGTGTTTCTAAATTTTTTAGTACCGGTTCTGTGGGCGTGGCTTATTTTGGGGTGTGGCTTGGTGGTCATATGACTGGGTGGGCATGGCTAGCTGCTCATGTGACCGGGTGGCCCTGGCTACTCAGAGGGCTAAAAAAAGTAATTTCTGACCAGTCCTCGCACTTATGACCATCCTCACATTTATGCCCATTGCAGCATTTTTAACAACCATGTCACTCATTTCACAACTGCTTCTCTTCACCATGGTTACAAGATAGGGTACAAAATGTAAAATGTGAGGACAGTTGTAGGTGTGAGGACCAATCAAAAGTGCGAGAACCTGTCAGAAATAACTTTTTCACCCTTCTGAGTAGTCCCTATGCACAAAATGCTGCAACAGGGATAAATGATGACCGGTCATAAGTGTGAGGACTGATCAAAAGTGCGAGAACCTGTCAGAAATCACTTTTTTCAGCCGTCTGGGTAGTCCCTATGCACATAGGGACTACCCAGAGGACTGAAAAAAGTGATTTCTGACAGGTTCTCGCACTTTTGATCAGTCCTCACACTTATGACCGGTCATCATTTATCCCTATTGCAGCATTTTTAATAACCATGTCACTCATGTCACAACTGCGGTGCTTCATGTGACCGGGTGGGCATGTCCAGGTGGTCATGTGACATAGCTTCTTTGCCCTAATGACTGTTTGCTGCAATGTTCTTAAGTGTGAAAAAACAGTCATAAGTCACTTTTTCAGTGCCATGCTTGTTAAACCAATTACCAGAACAAATCCATTCTCCCTCCCTCTTTCTCTCCATCTCTTTCTCCACCTTTCTCTCTTTCTCTCCTTAATCTCTTTCTCCCTCCCTCTCTTTCTCTCAATCTTTCTCTCCTTAATCTCTCTTTCTCCCTCCTTCTCTTTCTCCCCCCTCTCTTTTTTTCTTCTTTCTCCTTCTATCCTTCATCTCTTTCTCTCCTTCATTTTCTCTCCATCTTTCTCTCCTTAATCTCTCTTTCTCCTTCCTTCTCTTTCTCCCCTTTCTTGTCTTCATCTTTCTCCTTCTATCCTTCATCTCTCTTTCTCTCCTTCATTTTTCTCTCCATCTTTCTCTCCTTAATCTCTCTTTCTCCCTCCTTCTCTTTCTCTCCTTCATCTTTCTCCCCCCCTTTCTCTCCTTCATCTTTCTCCCCCTTCTATCCTTCATCTCTCTTTCTCTCCTTCATCATTTTCTGCCCCTCTCTTTCTCTCTATCACTCTTTCTCCAGATGGGTTAGGGTAGGCTGGTGCTGCATGGGTGGGAGGCGGCCGCAGGACAGTCCTGCTGGGTGGACAGCAGGCCGAGGCAATTGACACATGCTTCGCAGCCCAGTCCAGGCGCAGAGACCTTCCTCCTCCTGCGGAAACTGAGCGACACCCCCGGGCCTTCCCACGCACCCACCTTGCTATGAGGGCTCGGCTACTCCCCGCCGTCGGGACGGGCTTGGCTTGAGGGAACTTCGTCTGCCAGGAGAGTCGAACGGGGTCTGGGCGGAGCAGGAACACGCCTCCGTCTCCCTAGCAATACCCAATTGCCAGCGTGCCCCGTCTGCACAATCAATGGCAAAGCTCTCTTTTTGAAAGGCGGCCAGAGGGAGCCAATCGCAGTGCAGCACGGGAAGCCATGGCTGGGAATCCTGGGAGCTGAAGTCCAAGTGTCTTGAAAGTTGTTGCCTCTGCAGGAAAAAGCGGGGCTTTTTAAAAACGCAGCGGGACGCGGGACAAATTTGCCAAAAGCGGGACTGTCCCGCCAAAAGCGGGACGTCTGGTCAGCTTACAGTAAAAGCTTTGGAAAAGTTCTACTTGACTCTGTGCTACGTTTGGCCTTGCCCTGCGTTTGGCAATTAGTTATCTGACAGCATTCCAAGGGACATAAAGGTGAGTGTTTGTAAACACTCTCCTGAAAGACTGTTTGAGAAACTGTTCGGACTGTGAATAATTCACAGCAATAATGGACTGGCAATAATTCACAGCCAGTTCGGACTGGCAATAATTCACAGCCATATGAATAAAAGAGGTTTGCTGGGACTAAGATTGTGCCATATACTTTCTAAGGAAGGCTAGGTCATAACAGAAAGAAGAAAAATCAACAGGGTCTAACTTGACTCAGGACTTACTGGTACTCACTATGGTCAGTCTAATGCTTGCATTTAAATAAAAGAATAGCAAATTGTGACATTATACACACGGACTGCCTTTATTTTAAACATCACAGTCAGCCCCTACCATTGCAGGTTAATATCTTTAGCATTAGAAGGACTTGGGCTCCAATGTGCTGCAATTTAGCCAAGATGCCACCTTTAGAAGAGAAGATAGACAAAACCTTACTCAATGAGAAATATTAAGCCATTAATTATCCTGGAATAATATTTCAAAGATTATTAATTGCAAGCATATTATATCATATATAATAGACTTTTAAGAAATCCAGAACGAAGCAGAGACGAGTGCACAGTTGCAACTGACTGAGTAAAATGAAAAGGTAAATCCAGCATGGGGAAGAGGAGAATTATGAATGATGAAAGGAATAAAACGTAAATAGTTTCAATATAAAATGAAAGTCTATGCCCAATAATGATCAAATGTATATTGACTAGATCAAATGATTCTAGTCCTAGTTTAATATATTATTAATCAGTACCATTGGGGAATATACAAGTTTAATAAATTATTATTATTGGATTAATCTGTACTCTGCATGACAGCTTAACAATACCCCTGTCAGCATATGGAGCTCAAGAAATCAACCCTTTTTCTTATCTACCCTTTTACCCTTTTAATGACTCTTGTTGTTATGTTTTGGAGTGGATTGTTTTCTATAGGTTACAGACGTGAATGAGATTGGTGGGTATATAAATTTAACAAACAAATAAATGGACCATCAGTCGATGCAACGATTTAGAAAGCAAGATATTTTTTTTCTCAGATATGGAGGGGAAAGGATTTTGACCTGAATATTCCATATGATATAAACTACATAGTCTATCTTAAAAGAATAAACAGAAATGGAGAATGAACATGAAGTAAAGATGCAAAATAATTGGGAAAACATCTCTTTAACAGGAAACATCCATTTAGTTAACAGTAACAACAACAACAACAACAACAACAACAACAACAACAACCAAAGGAATGGTCCAGCAAATAGTCATGGTTAGTGACAGTGGGAAAATGATTTAGAGTTGACATTTTTCAACCTCTTTTACCGATGATTAAAGAATTTGGACTAGCAGGGTCCAGAAAGAAAGCCTCCTCTGCCATTTCCTCATCCTTGTAAAATATTCTTCCTCTGAAAGTGAAGCTGCCCCCCACCCTTCTGGTCTTTTGGAAGAATGTTGAGTTCTGGCCTTGTCAACTGACATGTGAATCCAAGAGTAGTTTGCAACCCTGTGGGTGGTTGGTGATATGAAGGTGATTCCTCCATTTTTAACCCCACCCTTTTAACTCTTGTCTTTTTAACTTTACCTCGTAATTTTGCCTTTTGTGTGGAATTTAGAGGTTTTTATTTTAAATCTCTAAACCACCCGGACTCACTTCAGTAGTGGGATAGGTGGTAGATAAATTTGATTAATAAAGTAAATAAATGTGAGGTTTATGGCTATGGAGATTCTCAGTCATTCAGGTCATGGTTGTTTCAAAGGTGCTTTTTCAAGAGCCAACTGGACTTTCTTGCTTTTTTTTCTTTGAAGATGTTTTGCTTCTCATCCAAAAAGCTTCTTCAGCTCTGAGTGGATGGTGGGAAATGGAAAGATTTAAGGACACAGATAAACTTCCAGGTGGTCTCAACGACTCTCTAAAAGAATGCAAATGACCAGCTATCTGCAAGGAATATAAATCCTTCCATTCTCCACCATCCAGTCAGAGCTGAAGAAGCTTCTTGGATGCGAAGAGAAATGTCTTCAAGAAAAACAAGAAAGTCCAGTTGCCTCTTGAAAAAGCACCTTTGGGAGAGGTTTATGGTTTTCCTTAAAACTCTAGAGATAGAGAAGATTAAAAACGAAAAACAGTGAGGGCCAAACTAGAAATTACAGTCAACATTCAGATATAGGCAGGGCTGAAATTCACTTACCTTCCTTACCAGTTTGCCAATGTGCGTGTACCATGCACGTGCTCACTCTGGTCACATGCGCTGTCATCTGCGCATGCACAGAGGCTTAAAATGTCACAAAAACGCGATGTCATGATGTCCGTGTGGGTGGACAGAGCCTCCTGCAGCCACCGCTACCAGTTTGTCCAAGCCAGATAGAACCGGCTGGATTTCAACCCTGGATATAGGTAATTGTATTCAAATACTAAAGCAGGAGTCCCCTGTACTAAAGGACTAAAATTAGCCTCCAATTATCCTTCAAGGTCCCTTCCCACTCTGTTGTTCTGTTCTGTTCTGTTCTGTTCTGTTCTGTTCTACAGATGTGAAAGAAGGAGTGGCTGAACCTTGGGGCAGAATCAAAAGAGGAATCACCCTGCAGTCTCTATATAGCCACAAATGGACTAAGTCCAACTCACCCTGAATTCCATTAATTCTTATCTAGCACCAAAATAGCACTAACCATTAGTTGTGTGGCGGCATGAGCAATAAATCAATTCAATTGGAACATCACGTGTGGTCTTGATTTTTTGTGCCTGACATCAGGATTATTAAAGCAAGAGGGAGCATGACCAAATTTTCTCTGCCTGAAAATGCCCTATTTCATTCTTCCCCTTTCACAACAACTTTTCCCACTTTGTGGTTCTGAGCACAAGAATATTTCATTCTTTATCAAGAGAAAAACTGCTGGAGGGAAGGCAGATAGAAGAATGGAAATGGTATCAGAGAGGAGGTCAAGCACATACTCCACATCAACAATGTTTGTACCAGGGGTGAAATGTTCCCGGTTCTGACCAGATCTCGCAATCCGGTTGCGATGCGATGTGTGGACTTCCGAGTCAGTAAGGAAGGTAAGTCGATTTCACTGCTGGTTTGTACTCTCTCATATTGTTATACATCATTGCATGTAAGGTGTGGTTTAGCTGGGAGAAACTCTAACATTTCTTATCTCCAATTTCACACAGATTGTTCCATATCACAAAAGATATATATTCCGGGAGTACTAGAAATTTAATGTATTCTTTTCAGGAAGACAAGTGATAATTTTAAGCAGTATTCATCAGGAGCTCATCTGTCTTTTTTGTATTTATGCATTCAAAATATTAATGCCTGTCAATTCTTCAGTGTTTTGAATTTGCAGGCAAAATGCTTCAGCCTTGGTATCTTGGAATGGGAAGCCCTCTTGGTATCTTGGAATGGGAAGCCCTTGTCAGCAATCTGCAAGTCCTCTTATCTTTAAAATGTCTGATCACTCTTCCATTTTAAACCGGCAATGAAAAGTAGTGGGTGGTATGAATTTGTACATTAATATTTGAACATTATTTGGGAGAACAAAAAGTAGGCACAAGTGCGATGAAAACTGACAATAAATTAAATCGCTTTTATTTTAGGGATGCATTCTGAAGTGTGAATTAGTAACATCTATTGAAGTGGCTGAGAAATAATTCTGTGATTGCACTGATGCCGATTTCATTAAACTTCAGTAAGAAAGGAAATCATTCTCACAAGCTCAGCCTACAATACCTATTTGATTATTATCAGCAAACAATGCTTTCCATTAAACTATGTTAGGAACTCATTTACACTACTATCCTCTAATCTATACCTATTTATGCACATGGGTGTGCATAAATAGGTATATGATTACATACATACATACATACAGTACATACATACACTGATGTGCATAAATAAGTATATAATTATGTACATACATACATACATACATATAACATGGCTGATGTACACTTGGTTGATGTATGTATGTATGTATATCAAGGAGTTATCTGCTATCAGCATATATTCTATGCTTTATTATATATTTTTGGAGATCCTTGGCTAAATATTACAAGGGAAAGTTATTTCATATCAAATATTAATAATTTGGTTTGGCATAACTTTCCATTATTATCAAATCATTCAGTAGTGGGTTTCAATTTAGCTTGCTACTGGTGTGCTCGTGCGTGTGCTCACTCGCGCGATGCTTCTGTGCATGCACAGAAGTGTCCCAAGCCACCACTGAAATTATTACACTGCAGCCTGAGAGATGGATACAAGCAGCAACACCAATACTTCCATCACAACCCCCCCTACACACACACACACACCACACACAAAGCAGTATTGGGGAAATAGTGATGACTGTGCAAATGTACACATCCTTTGGAAAACAATTCACCCTGGGATCTTGGAAATCATTCTTTAGTTTTAATTATGACATACCAAAAAGAGCGAAAACGCAATAGACACACTGATATGGATTAAACAAAACAAAAATAGCTAAAGTGAAAAAATTAGAAGTGTTCAAACATTCTTTCTTTTCTCCAAATATTGACAAAAAAATTGAAGATAATCAATTGATCTCTCTCAGCCAGAGGAGATGAAGATCTCTGCTCTGGCTGAATGAAGACATTTCAGCTGAAGCTATTTTTCAATTTAAAACTACATAATACAGTTCAGAAAAGCACCCAGCTCACAATATATTAGTAAATCAGTTTAATTTTCAAATGTTAACACAGTATTTTGCACTAGTGTGTCCTCATTGTTCTCCTATCATGAAGCATTTCCCATTGTCTGTGCTTTAAATAATAACTGATAATTACAGCAAATGGAGTTTCAGTTTTAATATACTGTAATTGGACTATACCGTAAATCTTTTTTTCTAAAACTTAAAACTATTTACATAATACAGATAGTCCTCAATTTACTGTCAGGGTTCCAAGTAACAGCCCATAGAAAATTAAGACTCCAAAGCAGAGTTCCTCAAAGTATAGATTTATTAAGCATGTTATACTGGCACAGCTGGTGAAAACCCGAATCTGAAGTCCCCCAGGTTTTCCCCACCCAGTTCAAAATCCAGAATTCTTCCCAACATTACACACAGCTATCACATGCCCCAATCAGTCTCTCTCCCCATCCCAGATGCCTCCCATCCATGCCCCACCAGGTGCTGGTGAGAGTGTCCTTGGTTCCCAGGAGAAAGAATGTTATTTTGGTTACGTATTCCTCTCAACTATCTCTACTCCCCCCTCCCTTTCCCACAACTCCAGCCTCTGAAGACGCTCAAAGATGGCTCGAGAGTTGACACTTACAACAGTTCATTTAGTGACTGTACAAAGTTACAATGGCACTGAAAAAAGTGACTTATGACAATTTTTCACACTTATAGCTGTTACAGCATCCCCAGGGTCACGTGATCAAAATTCAGAGGCTTGGCAACTGACTCATATTTATGACGGTTGCAGTGTCCTGTGGTCATGTGATCATTTTTTGTGACCTTCTGACAAGCAAAGTCAATGGGGAAGCCAGATTCACTTAACAACTGTGTTACTAACTTAATAACTGCAGTGATTCACTTAACAACTGTGGCAAGAAAAGTCATAAAATGGAGCAAAAGTCACTTAACAACAACTGTCTCGCTTAGCAACATAAATTTTGGGCTCAACTGTGCTTGTAACTCGAAGACTATCTGAATTATAAGTAAAGAAAAAAAGCTTTTAAAAACAGCTTGATGCTAAAGGGGTGAAAAAAAAATAAAAACTAGAAGTTAATGCTGTTATTTTTGAAGCATTCAGTAGTTTCATTTTAATGAGAGCATTTGTGGACATTTGGAGGATGAAGCCTGAAGACTGTCAGATCAATTTGTAAAGCAGATAGTTGACACAAACAGTTGATTTAAATTATGAGCTTGGGTTAGTATCTGAGCACTTGGTCTATGTTCCCTTTCTCTGATATAGATACTATATCTGATATAGGCAGGGGTGAAATGCTCTCGGTTTGGACCGGGTCGCCCGATCCGGTAGCAATGGTGGAGGGTGGTTCAGAGAACCAGTAGCAAAAATCCCTGCCCAGCGGAGCCACGTGATCATCAAAGGCTTTTTTTTTACTTTTAAAGGCATTTTTTCTTCGGCCAAAAAATGCTTTTAAAAGTAAAATGCTTTTAAAAGTAAAAAAAAAAATCCTCTGATAATCATGATTATCATGTAAGTAAAAAAAAAAGCCTCTGATAATCATGCGGCTCAGCTGGGATCAACCGAACCCTTTAAAAGCATTTTTTCTGCAACGTTTTCAGCCGAAGAGCTTTTAAAGGGTTCTGATAATCCCAGCTGAGTTGCCTGATCACCAGAACCTTTTAAAAGCATTTTTTGCAGCCTCTTCAGCGAAAAAATGCTTTTAAAAGTTGGCCATGCCCACCCAGTCACATTACCCCCCTCCCCCCACACACACACCAGACCACGCACACAGAATCGGTAGTAACAAATTTTACATTTCACCCCTGGATATAGGTACTATAAAAATCAGCAAAAACATCTGAAGGGGGAGGTCACAGAAGGCACTGGCGAAACAGAATTCCTAGAGAATTGCCTAAAACTATTTAAAGTTGAACTGTTGTTAAAAAAATCAAGCTGAATCATCATCTCCTTTTAACAACTCCATAATCTCTTGCAGGGTTGAGTCTGGACAGCTGAGTGGAGCTGAGTGTTTACTGGCCAGATGCCTTTCCTGTCCCCAAAAATCAAGCTGAATAATCTCCACATTTCAAACCTAACTTTTTTTTCATTCCACAGTTAGAATCTTTAAACATCTCTAATAATGTAGACATGACTGCCAGTTCAAAGTAGTAGATAAAGATGAGAAACAGGGAGGCCTTGAGTTCCAGTTCTGTCTTAAGCATAAAAGCCAACAGGGTGACTTTGGGACAATCCTTTTTTTCTCAGTCTTGAGGAGAAGGCAATGGCAAACCACTTCTGACAATGTTACTTAGAAAACTGTAGGGCCATTGAACCAAGACTGAGTCAAAGGCACACATACCTACAAAAATTTAACAGCAATAACATAGCTGAAAGCCCCAGGCCTAAACCTCTAAATAGAAAAGCTAATACACCCCTCCCTTTATTTTCTTTAACTATGGGAGTGCTCTTATAATCCCACTCCTCTTAGATTGGCAAGTGTTAATTGCCTGTCACTTTTTGTCTCTGTGTGTGATTTTATCATTCTAAAATCTCACTGCCTTTATCAGTGATGACCAAGAGATTCAGGCTCTTGGAATAAAGTTGTATTTGATCTTTGGTTATTAAATGTTGAGTGGAATGTAGGTTTTTATAAAATCAAAGGCAGCTTTTTCCATTTTCTCAGTCCCATTGTAGCAGGACTCTTTGATTTAATCTTACATTTTCCCCATGAGCTCCCCTTTTAAAGATATAAGACAGTGTTTTGTCTATTTTTCTTTTTAATAGAAAAAATGGTCATCTTTCAAGGGTGAATCAAGCTAATTTTTATATATTTTTTTAGTCAAGTTCAGAAGCATAACAGGCTGTATCCTGTTTTCTGTGAAGAGCTTTTATTGTCTTTATTTCCTGATACACATATGGTAAGTCACGCATTCCACCTGTCTTTTCTTCAAATACTGTTAGGAATATCTATTTGTGAACTTTCAGAATGGTATCAAAGAGATTAACAGAGAAACTCAGGTAAAGTTTCTCCTTTTTCTTCTACCTCTTTCTCTCTATTAGAGTTTTTCCTTTCAGTATTTGAAATTCTATTTCAGAGGGTCAGCAAACTAGGCCATGGGTCAAATCTGTCTCAAAGCTCTTTTTGTTCAACCAGCAAAGTAAGAATGGACAGGTGGTTTTAGGCAATAGATTGCCAGGCCCAAACACCAGACTAATACCCAGGGAAAAGTGAGGGGTTTAGAACCAGGGGTGTTACATCCTGGAGAGTTGCACATTCTAACAGCAGCCTCCTTGCTGGTAGGCCGATACACACATAGGTGAATTAGATGAGCTAGTCAGCTAACTAAGGTATGTAGGAAGCACATCACAATAGTAATGGGGGATTTTAACTACCCTGGCATCAACTGGGAGACAAACCAAGTGGAAGATCTAATGGGTTCCTAACAAACCTGGCAGACAACTTTGTTTCCCAAAAAGCAGAGAAGGGAACAAGGGGATCAGCCACATTGGACTTAATTCTCACTAACGGAGATGAAATGATAGAAGATGTTGAAGCTACAGGAACCTTGGGGGGGCGGGGAAGTGATCATGCGATATTGGAATTCAACATTATGCAAGCACAAGCAATAGAATAAAGTCAAACTGTTCAATGGCTGCTGCACTTCTCGGCAAGCAGATCAGCCAGCCACACAATGGAAGTAGAGGAATGGAGGGACAACTGGAGTCTCCAAGTTCACATGCGTTGCCCTTGCTTATCAGACTCCATCGCACCAGGTAAGCCACTGAACTGGGGTGGCAGGGGGCCAGGGGCATAGTGGTGGCTCTTCCCAAGCTGCTCCTGCTTGGTTCACAAAACCCAAAAGATTTACTATCTGGCCTTTTAGAGAAAAAGTTTGTTGGCCCCTGCTCTATTCTGTGAAGTGCACACCGAAAATCCATTTTTATTTTTAAATAGTGAAATCTCATCTAAAAAAATGGCAAAAAAGAAGAAGTTAAGTCACGGCAAAATTAAAAAATTAATTCAGAAGTCCCATGTTCAAATTTTGTCTCCACCTATGTACTTAACAGAAGCTTCTGTGGTCTGAATTGTAAAAAAAAAAATCATAGTGGCTTTAAACATCAAATAATGAAGTTGATCCAAAATATACACATCTATATCCAGTCCAGGGAACGTAAAGCACATTTAAAAAGTTGCATCGTTGCAATCATTAACAGGAAATGTGTGCTTCAAAGAGCCTGGATAGATATCAATAAAATATGACAATAATACGGACAGAGAAATATCATGCATTCATTCATGACCAGTATCATTTTTAGATACTTTTGTTCAGGCCATCTGATAAATTGGGTTAGGAGGTTTATATGAATTGGTAGTTTGGATCTATTATATCTTTGCATGAGCTTCCAAGACATCATGAACATAGAAAAGATGTCATCTGTCAATCACTGCCACCTGACAATGAAATTGCAAAGACTCAATTAATGCATTATACTAATTAACTGCACCTTCTATCAAATCTGATCTCCAATGACAACTTCCTGAACCTCTCGCCACATAATTTTCTCACCTTCTGAGCAAAAGAAATAAGATCCTCTCTTATTCTCCTTCCTTCCTTCCTTCCTTCCTTCCTTCCTTCCTTCCTTCCTTCCTTCCTTCCTTCCTTCCTTCCTTCCTTCCTTCCCTCCCTCCCTCTTTCTCCTTGCTATATGTTCTGACCTGGGCTCCCTTAAAAAGCAGGAGGCAGGAATTGGTCCTGGAAAAACCTCTTTTATTTACTTTGTGAGTTACTTTGATTCACAGTCAGCAGTCCAAACAGTTTTTTTAAAGGAATATTTATCACATATCTTATCTCATTTGGCAAGCTGCCAGGTAACTTGTTTCCAAACGCAGAGTAAGGCAAAACTTGGCACAGAGTCTCTTAGAGTCACTAACAGAAGTTTCCACTCTTGAAACTACCAAACGAACAAATTGTTTCCTGCAAAAGCCCCCTCCCCATTCTCTTCTCTTTTGTTTCCTATGGGAGGGGCCAATCATCTCCAAGGTGTGGCTTTACTCCCAAGTCAACCCTGTTCTTGTCTTCCGGCAGTTCTGCACATGCGCACACTGGGAACGGGCTCCAGGCACTGTTCCCTCTAAACTGCGCGCGTGCGCAAATGCGCACTGCTGACACGGTCTCAGCGCACAGAAAATCTGTGCTGCACAGCTAATCAACGCCTGTCAAATGATGTTGATTAGCTGCGCAGCACAGATTCGGCTAGCTAAAAGTTTTAGGTGGCGAATCTGTGCTGCGCAGCTAATCAACGCCATTTGACAGGCGTTGATTAGCTGCGCAGCACAGATTCGCCAGCTAAAACTTTTAGCTAGCGAATCTAGCTAAAAGTTTTAGGTGGCGAATCTGTGCTGCGCAGCTAATCAACGCCATTTGACAGGCGTTGATTAGCTGCAAGAAGACAGATTCGCCAGCTAAAACTTTTAGCTAGCGAATCTAGCTAAAAGTTTTAGCTAGCCGAATCTGTTTGATTCTTTTAATAAATCATGTGACTTGAATGGATGGATTTAATAAATGAATAATAATAAATAATAATAATAATAAATAAATAAATAAAAAAATAAAATAATAATAATAATAATAAATAAATAAAATAAATGAATGGATTTAATAAATCATGTGACTTGAATGGATGCGATGCTGGCATGACCCGCACGTCTGATGTTGCTCACAGTGGTCCAAGGGACCGCTCAGGGAGTTAGTGTGCTTGCTCAGACTCGTGAAAAATTAGAGGGAACATTGGCTCCAGGTGTTCCTCTGCCTCACTGCTGTCTAGCTCCCTCTCTGCCTCCAATGCAGAGCCCTCATCCAAGCTTTCGCCAGCCCACAGGACTGACCCATGTTCCTCCCCAACCTCCTCACTGTCTGACTCTGCTGCCAGCTCCACTGGCTGCCGGCGGGCCGCAACACTATACTGCCTTTCCGAGGGCTACCAAAATATAAAAATTAAATGATAAAATAATTGGAAGAAAAATCATTTAAAATGCAGTTATGAAAACAATGGACAAGATGGGCATATGCCGACACTCTTTTTGAAAGGAGAGTAGGTGGTAACTAGCTACAGCTCAGAAAGAATGTGTTCCACAGTTTGGAAACAATAGAGAAAGCTTTTTTCTTATAACTCTGTTAAAAAAAAACTGAACAGGTAGAAATAATCTCAAAATCAACTGACAAAGAGGACAGATCTTCTAATACCCAGGTGATTTAATCATGATTACTCAGAATCATGCTCATCAATGAGTAAATCAAGTAGGATTTACTTAGAAATGGTTACAACAGAGACATTAATGGTACAAATGATTATGATACATGAAGGTCAAGATAAACATCTTCCCCGTCCAGTCATGTCAGACTCTAAGGGATGGTGCTCATCTCCATTTCTTAGCCGAGGGAGCCAGCATTGTCCGAACACACTTCTGTGGTCATGTGGCCAGCATGACTACTCTATTTTTCGGAGTGTAAGACACACACAGACACCCCAAAAAAGTGAAAATTTGATTGCGTCTTATACACCAAATGTAGCCCTGCCCACAAGGCCAAAAACGCAAGGCACGGAGGTGGCGATGGTCTGTGGCAATCCCTGTAGACTGGAACAGCTGATTGGGGGTATTCTGGGAGGTTGATCTGCCTGCTGATCAGCTGCTCATGCTGAATCAGGCTGCAATAATGTGCTGAAGCTGACCAGGCTGTTTGCTATTTGCTGCAAGGATATGGCAGAGTTTGCAGCAGCAATCACATCCAGAAAGCACACACAAGTAACTGATTCAGCAAAATTCAATAACTTCTCTTTATATATAACATAATACATGAAGTAAATATACAATACCGAAAGCAGGTTTTCCAATGTGGTAGTAAATACAAGCAGAGGAGAGGAATTTCAGTTTTAGTTTCAGAGCAGCATGCAACTTTAGTACAGAACAGTTGAGCTAAGCCACACCCAGGCTTCTTGCTGTCTCCTTGCTACTCACACAGCAAATACTGTTTCAATTTCCAAACAGCCCTCAACTCTCTCACACACCAACAGGATGCTAACCAGATGAATACTGATGGAAGCTGGTAGGCTGAGGCAGATTTTTTTTTCTTATTTTCCTCCCCAAAAACTAAGGCACGTCTTATACTCTGGAGTGTCTTATACTCCAAAAAATGCGGTATATGCCAAGGCACACGGAATACTATTACCTTCCCACCAAAGTAGTACTTATTTATCTACTGACATTTGCATACTTTTGAACTGCTAAGTTGTTAGGAGTTAGGACAAATAATGGGAGCTCATCCTGTCCCACAGGGCTTGGGTCTTGACAATATTTCCAGCTGACAACCTCAGCATCTTTAACCACTGAGCCATCACATCCTTCCACTCCCCCCACCCCATGATACACTACCAGCAACAATAATCAAACTAAGATCCTTATGTTTTAATGAAAACACAACAAAAAAAGTTTGAAGAAGGTTTCTAAGTCAAACGTTTCAGCACTTCTATGGTCTTTAATTTCTTGTTTCCCCTCATTCAGTCCGTTATTGAACCAAGACTATGTTCAAGGATATCAATCAGCTTTTTGAAGCAATAGAGCTGAATCTTATTGTTATATTGATGGTATTTTAGTTAAAGTACCCTGTGTGGTGTTATGGGCCAATGGCTGCTATATCAAATAATAATTCCTCTTTTCACCAATTTCTGAATTCAACCTGATTAGAAAAAAAAAGGCAGAATGACTACAATACGGTGAAGACAAATCCAATCAGGAATTCTGAGAGGTCCAAGAGAATTGATAGGACTGAATTGCCTCCCTGTTGAGTTCTTGGCATAGATCATCCATCAAGTTGACCAAAGCATGAGCCCATATCTCAGCCACATGGCCAACAAAATTGGACCTAGTTAATCAGTTAATCGTCCAACTGTTCCTGTATTTTCTCATTTTCATTAAGTAATTGTAAAATGTATTAATTGTCTTACTACAGTAGCTCTCGAATCTTTTACAACATATGAATGTATGTGGGTATATATATGCGTGTGTGTGTGTGTGTGTGTGTGTGTGTATATACAGTGCTCACATTGCTCCCAGAAGCACTAAGCTGAAGCCTGAAGATGACGAATGAGACTTCGTCGAAACGTCGCCAAGACACTTCCAATTTTACGCGGGAGAAAACCCGAATAACCAAAGACCTACATACAAACACCTGCGAAAACCTCAGAAAACAAATATATATATATTATATATATATAAATTAAAAAAAAGCTTAAAGGAAATATAAAAGATATTCTTAAAAACCCAGACAAATTCAACAATAAGTTAAAAACAGCAACACCTAAAATCATAGAGACAAAACTAGGAAAAAATGCAACTAGGAAAAGCTGTACTTTTCCACCCCAGGCCACCCCAACGAAGCGGTTGAAGTACTGTCCCAATGTCTGGAAGCTGTACGGGTCTGGATGGGGAGAAACAGACTCAAACTCAATCCCTCCAAGACGGAGTGGCTGTGGATGCCGGCACCCCGGTACAGTCAGCTGCAGCTGCGGCTGACTGTTGGGGGCGAGTCATTGGCCCCGATGGAAAGGGTACGCAACTTGGGCGTTCTCCTGGATGGGCGGTTGTCACTTGACGACCGTCTCCAGGAGAGCTTTTTATCAGGTCCGCCTGATTCGCCAGTTGTGCCCCTTCCTTGACTGGGATGCCCTATGCATGGTCACTCATGCTCTTGTTACCTCTCGCTTGAATTACTGCAATGCTCTCTACATGGGGCTCCCCTTGAAGAGTACCCGGAGGCTCCAGTTAGTTCAGAATGCAGCTGCGCAGGTGATAGAGGGAGCCATTCATGGCTCCCATGTAACACCACTCCTGCGCAGACTGCACTGGCTACCTGTGGACTTTCGGGTGCACTTCAAGGTTCTGGTTACTACCTTCAAAGCGCTCCATGGCTTAGGGCCGGGTTACTTACGGGATCGCCTACTGCTACCGATTGCCTCCCACCGACCCGTGCGCTCTCACAGAGAGGGACTCCTTAGGGTGCCATCCGCCAAGCAATGTCGGCTGGCGGCCCCCAGGGGAAGGGCCTTCTCTGTGGGGTCTCCCACCCTCTGGAATGAACTTCCCCAAGGACTCCGTCAACTGCCTGACCTTCGGACCTTCCGCCGCCAGTTGAAGGCTTACCTATTTATTCTCGCAGGACTGGCATAGAAATTTTTAGTAGCTTTTAATATTTTGATGTAAATTATATGGGGTTTTTATGGTCTTATCTGGTTTTAATTTGGCCTGATATTTAATAAGTTTTTTAATAATTGTTTTATTGTGTATATAATTATTGTTTTTATTCTGGCTGTGAACCGCCCTGAGTCCTCCGGGAGAAGGGTGGTATAAAAATCTAATAAATCTAATCTAAATCTAAAAGTTCATAATAGTCATGTTTGAATAACACACATCACCTTGTTAAAACTTATTCTGCCCACCTTGTCCAAATATCTTCATCTTTCTTCTGTGGGAAATACATAGAACTTGGATTACTTCGCAGCAGGTTGAAACAAAGAAATACATAGTAAGATGCATACCTTCAATCAATTAGTGCCAAATATGACAGACTGAAAGAATTTTAACTGTCACGCATACTAAAAGAAAAGAGGTTTCTCCACATACATCTATCAGAAGCATGTTCTTGAACATGGAGGAACTGCGGTGGCGCAGTGGTTAAAGTGCAGTACTGCAGGCTACTTCAGCCACTTTAAGGTATTGTTCAGAGGAACTATGATGGAATCTCAGTTTCAAAGTCTCCCCTTCAAATCTACAACGCCTCTTTTTGCATCAGTGGATTGTTCCGTTTTCATACTAAAGATCACATTTGGCCTTTGAATGGTATGCTAGGGCCCTACTCTGAAATGGACAGTGAAATGACAGTGTTGTGTTGTGTAATATGATTTAAATTTCATTTAATTAAAATTGTAATTAAAGTGAAATTAAATACAATAATAATCCTGATACACATAATATTACTTTTACCAGTTTTGTCATATTAAAAATGGCTCTGTGGTGACAAGTTTCCAAAACCTGTAGTGAAGAATTATGTTTCTACATAATTAAATAATGTAAACCGGGACTGTCAAACTCATGGTCCACAGGCCAAATGTGTCACACACTGACCACGCCCACACCCGGTTTAGTGAAGGGGAAAAAGTCGTGATACGTCACATGACGCTGCCAATGCAATGTGAGCTTAACACCCCTGGTGTAAACAGTTACAAAGGAAGTTAAAAGGGAATGTAGAGCTGATCATTAATCTTTTAATCATTAATTAATCATTAAACTACTATTAATCTTCTCATCCTTCCCATCACTCATCTCCTTCCACTTATGACTGTAACTTTGTTGCTTGTATCCTTATGATTCATATTGATATTGATTGTTTCCTGATTGCTTATTTGTACCCTATGACTATCATTAAGTGTTGTACCTTATGATTCTTGATGAATGTATCTTTTCTTTTATGTACACT